>NC_000087.7:30439943-30552443 GCF_000001635.26 Mus musculus | reverse complement strand
GGTCCCTGTGCAGGCAAAACCTATTTGTCTTGCCCTGCTACAGACACATCTTCCTTTTGGACCACTTCTTAGCCTGTGCCAGAGCCACTTTTCCAGATCCCATCCCACAACCCTAGACAGCCTGATTCCTGGTAGCTCCATCACAACCAGTACACAAGCTCATACAAGGAACAGGATCCAGTCAGAAACAATAAGCCAAGTTAAAATCTGAGATAAACAGATATCAAGAGGCAAGTGAAAAATTGGAAAAGACCCAAAAAACACTGAAAGCTTTAAAAAATCAACAAAACCCTAAAAAAGAAAACTACATACATTTAAATTCTAAAACTAAGAACATAAAACACTAACAAAATATCCCAAAATTAAAAAAAAAGACAAACACATTTCTAGAACTCTAAAAAGAGCCCCCCAAAAAAACTAAAACCTTTAACAAACCCATAAGCCAAAAAGAAACAAACAACAGCAACAAAACAAAACAGATAGAAGGTTTAAAAAAATATCCTAAAATTCTTTAAAAGCCCTAAAAAATCCTAGTACCCCAAAATACCTTAAAATCCATATGAATTCAAGA
Organism: Mus musculus; assembly: GCF_000001635.26. Classification (NCBI taxonomy): domain Eukaryota; kingdom Metazoa; phylum Chordata; class Mammalia; order Rodentia; family Muridae; genus Mus; species Mus musculus. The sequence continues at coordinate 30,551,872 of NC_000087.7, read as the reverse complement.
AACATCCAACCCCCCCAAAAATAAACCCCAAAAAACCCTAAAACCCCCCAAACTCCAAAATTATTTTTAAAATCATAAAAAAACTAAAACCCTACATAAAGGCCCCAAGTCATTCAATCCCCCCTAAAATTGTAAAAACTCTAAAATACTTATAACACCATAAAGATACCTAAAACCTTAAAAATAGGAAACCCTCAAAAACCTTAACATCTTTAAACAAACCCTAAAAAAGCCCTAAAAAGCTTTCTAAAATAACCTAAAGTGCTTTATATTTCATATATTTTATCTATCTACCTATCTACCTCTCTACCTCTCAGCCTATCTTATCTATCTCATCTATCTCTTCTATCTCATCTATCTATCTATCTATCTATCTATCTATCTATCTATCTATCTATCTATCTATCTATCTATCTATCCATCCATCCATCCATCCATCCATCCATCCACCCATCCATCCATCCATCCATCCATCCATCCATCTATCCATCCATCCATCCATCCACCCATCTATCTGGGAGTATCTTGCATGGATGACAAAGATGCTATGATCTCTTTGGTGACAGGTATTATATCTGAATGGTTTTGCATCCATGGCCATGTTTATAATTTGTCCTCGGCAAAAAGTCCAAGATCTTTAGAATCAGATGGTGAATAACCTAAAGCCTCTTTTTCCAAACAGGGTTTTTGGGTCTCTTGTGATAAAAAGGAAGTGTCTGAAGGTCATTGTGCAGGTGTTGATAGTCCTACTATACCATGGGAATACAGAGAAAGTCTCTGAGGAAAAAAATCCAGGTTGTATCACTCAAATCCAATTGGACAGATAAAGGAAACCCTAGACTCACTATGGTAGATAGTGAAATTTTCAAAGCTCCTGGTGAAACATTCGCTATTCCTGGCTTGCTTTTTGTACATGACAAGCTTCCAGATTTTCCTGTAGAAGACAGGCATGGGCCTACAACTTCTAGAATAGATAAAAAAGGTCCTGATTCACTTGAGCAGATAAGGGCATTTTCAAAGATTCTAGGGCAGATGGTACAGGTCATAGTGTTCCCTGTCCAGATAAAGAAATTACCATGAAGCCTTTGGAAGAATGAGTAGATCCTGAAGCATCTGAAGCATATGGATCTGTTTGTTGGACCATTTGTGGAGTAATCAAATAATAATTTGGTCCGTAGCATGAAGTTTAAGACCCCTCTGTAGGTTTAGAGTGATTATGTGTAAATGAATGGATTCAAAATGCTTAACTAAAAAAGTGAGGAACTAAGATGGACAGAAATTGCAAGTTACACTGCTGAGTCACTGCATATCACATGTCCTGGGGTAGCTGTTGAAAATGATTGTCCACCTGATGCAAATGATGTATATCCTAGAGTCCCCTGGGGAGATGGCAAAGGTTCTATAGAGCCTTATGCAGTTCCTGAAATACTCAGAGGTCCTTGGATAGATCTAAAAGTCCTTGCTTTATTTGGAGCAGGGTCAGTATATCCCTGACACAGCTGGGAAGTTGGTGAGTCTTCTACTGTATAGTATGTAGATGTGGACTGAGTTCCTATAACTTGTTTATGTAAAGAAGGATTTAAAAGCCTTTGGAACATGTAGAATCTTGGGTAGACCTTTGTGGACATGTGGAGAGACATAAGGTCCCCTGTGCAGAGAGGCAGGGACTCACACCTCCAAGAGGAGAATCTGAGGATGCTGGAGTCCCTTGTTCTGAGGAGGAAAGACGTAGAGAATTAGAAGAACATTCATATCATTGGTATGTATTCATCACTGCCTATGCTGAGATAGAAAGTTTCAGAGGCCCCTGGGTAAATTTCAGAGGTGCTAGATACCCTTAGCCAAATGGGAAAGTCTCTGCACATCCTTGGGTAGAATATGAATGTCTAAAAGTTTTTGGAGGTGATGGTGGCAAAGATCATAGAGTCACTGAAGTTGAATGAGAAGGTTCTATATCCTCTATCACTCCAGGCAAATGCCCTAAACTACTCTGTGAGTCTTTTTTTTTGTGTGTGTGTGTCAATATCCATGTGAAACCTGTTGAATTTTCCAGATTTATTTGGTTGAAGAAAAAATAACTTTGTATGCGCAAAGTTCCCTCTTCTGTCCTGAAAATTTTCTTGGGCTTTTGAAAAGATGGAAAAGCTTCTAAAACCACATAGGTACAATATGCTCCTGAACACCTAGTAGAGGTGTGAAATGTCCTCCATATGATGGTGAAGGACAAATGGATACTTGACATTTCTGACTAGGTAGGGAAATTCCAGTGTTTTTTGGGAAAGCTGGGGATCTTTATGCAAAATGTTAGTAAGTTGGAAAAAATCCCATATCTGTTTGCAAAGAAGTTGGAGCATTCAAACTATTTTGAGCAGATAAAACATTTTGTGCAGTCCCTTGTTTAGATGTGGACAGTTTGAGAGACCTTTGGGTAGAACAGAAATGTCCAAAGGCCTCTTGGGAAGATGAAGAACTTAGAGTTCCCTGTGAAGCTAAAGAAACTCACAGAGGCCTCTGATCAGATGACACAGATTCTGGTAGCACCTGAGTATATTTGGTAGACCCCAAAGGTCCTGGAGTGGGAGGCAAAGTTCCCACCGTCTGCACAGTGTGCCCAGACAAAGAACTTTGCACAGGCAAATTTCCAATTGCAACTGTTCAGATATGTACTTCCCTACTATGGCTTGTGCAGATAAAGAATGCCCCTCTGTGGCCTGAGCAGATGTGGAATACCCTATAGTACTTTCTTTAGATTTAGTCACTTTCAGACACCTTTCTTCTGATAGACAAGAATCCCACAGTTCCTTACTCAGATCTCAAAGATGATGGTGTCATCTGTAGCTATGTAGTAAGATTCAGATGCAGTCCAGCACATCTGTAAGTGTCTGAAGTCCCTCAGAAAGATGGAGCATATTCATTTGTTTCTGATACAGCTGGGCAAGGAGCTGAATGCAGTAGAGCCCTGTCAGTAGGCCTTGAGTGATGTGTCATTGCCTGGGCTGAGATGGAAAGTGCCAGAGGCCCCAGGGCTGATTGCAAATGTGCTAGAATTCCTGGACCAGATGGAAATATTTCTGCACCACCTTTAGGAAAAGATGAATGTCTACCAGGTTCTTGAGGTGATGGTGGCAAAGTTCATAGAATAGGCAAAGCAGATGGAGAAGATTCTATATCCTTCATTACTTGAGGCAATGGGCCCACAGTAGTCTCTGTGTCTTTACATTGTCCCATTCCCAATATCCTTGTGGATTCTGCCAAAGGTTCTACATACCTTTGGATGGATGACAAAGAAATTTGCATAGTCAAAGTTTTCTTTGCAGCTGTGGAACATTCCTTAGACTTTAGAGAGGTCAGAAAATATCCTTGAAACTCTGGACTAGAAAGAGGGTGATCCTGAGTACCTAGTACAGATGATGAGTATGTTACATCTCGTGATGAATGATGAAATGGATTTTTGAGATTTCTGGCGAGGTAGGAACAGACCAATGAACCTTGAAAAAGCTGGAGATTTTTGTCCAAAATGTTAGAAAGAGGAGAAAATCTCATAGCTTCCTGGCAATATGTTGGATGATGCACAGTCTTTGGAGAAGATGTCACAGTTTCTACACACCCTAATTTAGATGTGGACAGTTTTAGAGACCCTTGGTCAGAAAGGGATATTCCAAAAGCCTCTATGGAAGACGAAGAGCCTAGAGTTCCCGTTGAAGTTAAATAAATTCCCAGAGGCCTCTGATCAGATGACAATGACTCTGAGACTACAAGAGTCACTTGTGTAGACCCCAAAGGTCCTGTAGTGGTAGGCAAAGTTTCCAAGTCTGCTTTGCAGACATGGAGGTTCATACTGTGGCTTGTGCAGATAAATAATGCCCCATAGTATCCTGAGCATAAGCATACAACCCTATAGATGTTTCTTTAAATTTAGTCCCTTGTTCAGATAAGCAAGGTTCCACAATTCCTTGTTCAAATCTTGAAGATGATTGTGTTACCGGTAGTGATGTAGTAAGATCCAGATGCAATCCAGATCTTTTGGAACTTTCTGAAGTCCCTTGGGTAAATGGAGAATATTCATTTCTTTCTGAAACTGCTGGGGAAGAAGCTGAATGCAGTACAACCCCATTGGCAGATCCTGAGTTATGTGTCATTGTCTGGGCTGAGATATAAAGTGTCAAAGGCCCCTGGATTCATTGCAAAGGTACTAGATTCCCTGGACCAGTTGAGAGCATTTCTATACCTCCTTTAGGAAAAGATGAATGTCTCACAGGTTCTCGAGGTGATGGTGACTAATTTCCTAGAGTAGGAAAAGCAGATTTAGAAGATCTGGCATCCTTCCTCACTTGAGGCAAAGGGTCCAAAAAAGTCTCTGTGTGTTTACATTGTCTTAATTCCAATATACCTATGGAATCTGACAAAGGTAATGGATTCCTTTGAATGGATGACAAAGAACTTTGAAAATGCAAAGTTTCCATTGCAATTGTTAAGTTTTTCTTGTGCCCTTGAGAAGTAAGCAAAAGTATTACAGCTACTCGAGTAGGTATTATATGCCCCTGACCATCTGGTGCAGATAGGTAGTGTTCTGGATAACCTGGCAAATATAAAAATTTCTTCTGATTTTTCTGGCTAGAAAGGAGAGGTTCATTAGTGTGGGGAACATGATGAACATTGTATGTTGAGCACATGGAAAAATTTTGAGAGCCCTCTAGTGTGTAGATTGATGTTTGAAAGACTTTGTTAGAGATGCAGAGTACCTACAGGTTCTTGTTTGGGTGTGAACAGAGACTCTTGGACAGATAGGGAAGTTCCCAGAACCCTTTGTACAGATGGTCAAGATCCTACCATTCCCTCTGCAGGTAAGGAAATTCCCAGAAGTACTTGGTAAGATGGAAAAATTCCTATTTCCTGCTTGTCACTTTCTTTATAACCTGGGCTAGACAACAAAAGTTGTTCAACTCCCTGGGCAGCTATGGGCTGTCCCAAAGTAGATTCTTGATTGAGGTAAGCTTGTCCATTCACCTGAGTAGATGGTGAGAACAATGGAGAGATTTATGCTACAAGAGTTGCTTGTGAATACAAGTTGTCACAGTTTCTTTTCATAGATGGTGGAGGGGATTGACATGCTTGTATTGGTGAGGAATGTCCAATAGGCTTTGGGACTTGTAGCAATGTTCCTGTCATCCATAGGACACATGAATACATTCCCAAAGAACCTGAGACAAAAGAAAAATGTTAATGAATACACTTGGCACACTCTGATGTTCCCAGAATCTTTTGGGAAGATGATGACTGCTGGATAGACTGTTGAGTATATAGTGAAAGGCCTAGACATGCCTCAACAGATATGAAAATTTGGTAGACTTCAAAGGTGCTAGATCCCTTGGGACTTCTAAAGAATTCTCCTGAGATCATTGGTCAGGTTGTGAATATCCTGTATGACTTGAGGGATGTGGCAAAGGGCCTGTAGTACTTTGGAATATTGGTGAGGTATCCTGAGATTCTACCATGTTGACTAGTTCCCTCGCTTCTGTTGGAAAGATGCTGAATGTTCTAGAAACCCCGGGAATCGTCAGCAAAAAATCCAAAGTTTCCTGGACAGGTATAGAATATTCTGGAACTGCTTGTTTACATCTCACAGTTGTTGGAGTACCTGATGTAATTAGTGGAAATTTCTGAGCACATGGTACAGAAGACAAAGGTTTCACAGTCACTTGGGAAAATAACAATGTTTTTTTTTGTTGTTTGTTTGTTTTGTTTTGTTTTTGTTTTTTGTTTGTTTGTTTTTCTTTCTTTTTTTTTTAAGTTTTCCTGGTGGATGAAGAATTTTTTTCAGATGGAGATGTTTCTGACTTCCTAGGTTCAGATTTGGGAGGTCACATAACCTATGTAGAAGGCAGAGGATTTGTAGTCCCATGGAAAGATGGCAAGGTATCTAGAGATTCTACCATGTGTGACAAGTACCATAGCTTCTTTTGGAAAGGTGCTGAATGCTCTTAGAATTCCTGAGATAGAAGTAAAAATCCCTCCTTCACCTGGACAGGCACAGAATCTTCTAGAGGCCCTTGGTTACATCTGACATTTGTTAAAGTTCCCGTCATTGTGCATGGAGGTTTCTGAGCATGTGTTGCAGTTGATGAAGGTTTCACATTCCCTTTGGAAGATAACAATGTTTTCTTAGTCCCCTGGTTAGATGGAGAAGATGTAAGAACCTCTGTATCAAATGGTAGATGTCACAGGGTATCTTACAAAAATAGAGAACGTGTAGAAGCCTTCCCCAAAAAAAAAAAAAAAAAAAAAAAAAAAAAAAAACTGAAAATTTTCTCAGGTCCTGGTTCAGATGGTGAATTTTTTAGGGCCTAGTTTCAGATTTGGGTAGTCCCATAGCCCCTCTATAAGACAAAGAATGTTTCTCAGTTCCTTGAGTAGATGGAAATATTTGAGCCTTCCTATGAGCATGTTGAGTAGATCCTAAAGCCCTTGTATTACTTTGTGATGGTTCTACAGTCCCCCGTGGTGATATAGACTGTCACAGAATGTCTTATTCTGATTTGTATTTTGTACCTTTCCTTGTGGGATGATATAAAGACTCTAGTGTTCCTTGTGCCAGTGATGACATTTCAACATTTCTTTGCAAATGGAAATACCCTAGTGTAGATATTGAAGAATGCAGAGTCTGTTTATAAGGTATGTAAGTGGGCAACATGCTCTTGGGTAGACAAGAAAGTTTCCACAGTCCCTTGGTCATTTGTTGAACATTTCAAGGTATTTTGGATAGAGATGTTGTGGGACTCACCTGAGGAATAGTTGTAGCTTTTGATGTTTTTTTTTTTTGTTTTTTTTTTCAGCAGGACATGATGCAAGTATTACCTTTTAACAGAATTTCTGAAGTGTCCTATTTCAGAAGGATCAACAATTAACCTGGTTTTTTTTTTGTTTGTTTGTTTGTTTTTTGTTTTTTGTTTTTTTTTAATTCCTAGAAACTGGATGCCTGTGGATCACTTTGGTAGAGGGCAAATGTCTACTGCTTTCAACCAGACAAGACAAGGAAAATAAACACTCTAGGGTAGATGGAAATAATTGTAAAGCACCCTGTTCAGATATGATAGACATATGACCTTTTACACAGATGGTGAAGGTCTAAATTTCCTTGTGTATATGTACAAGTCTTGACAATAGCTTCAGAATTAGGAGAAGGCCCTAGAGATACCTGCGTAGATGTGGCCTCTCTTAGAGCTTCATGGACATGTGTAAAAGGTCTAAGAGCCTCATGGGCATTTAGTGAAATTTTTAGACCTCCTTGTGTAACAGTGGAAGTTCCAAGAAAATTTTCTTCAGCTAGAGAATTGGATAACAACTTCTGTGTAGATATTTCAGGTGTCATAGACTACTTGATGGGCAAACAGGTTCCAAGGGCCCTTTGGAAGATGAAGTAAAATCCAGAGCTTTTTCAGGCATTTGGAATATATTATGGAGACTTATGCAGGCATGGAGAAGGACCAACAGCCCTTGTGCAGGTGGATAAGAATGTGTATTTGGAGAAGAGGGCTGATCCTCTTGAGAGATAGAGAAGTTCTCATAGTCTCCTGTGAAGTTTGGGGAGGTCATATGAATTCTTGTGCACAGGTAGAATACATGGAATTCCCTTCTTTGGGCTGTACAGGATGCTACAGACTCTTGTGCGTGCAAATCACATCCGATAGCACCATGTTCACATAGGATTGGATCCAGACCCTTCTTTACAGATGGAATCTGTCCTAGAACATCTTTTGAAGATGTATCATATCCATGAGCCATTTCTAAAGATGGGACTGTGGCTAGAACTCTCTTCTGTAGATTTATCCTGTCCTACAGTCCCTTTATGTGATAGAGAAGTATGCAGAGACTCCTGTACAGGTTTTGGAAATCCTAGAAACTTGGACATATATGAGGAATTCTTCACAGCCTCTAGTGTGCCCAGTGGCAGCTGAGAGGGTGATATCCTCTTAGTTGTGTATTCTACGACAAATATTGAAATTGTTTAGCTCACTGGAAGTGTTTTGGAATAATCTCTCAGGTGTTTGGGGCCTGCTGACAAATCACGAGGGCTCTTTTGGCTGATAAGAGATATCTGAATAATTCTTGATCAGATCAGGACTTTCTGAAGACCCATTGTTTGGACAGAGCATCTTTCAGTCTTCTACTAGAATGACAATGTTTGTGTCACATTTCATAGCAGGAGAATGATATAATCTTCCTTTCTGTGGTAGAAAAAACTTAAGAACTGTCTTTGAATCTGTTCCATAGAGGGGGATAATCTTCTTGGCCCCCTGACAGAATGAGAATTTATCATAACCCCTGGGGAAGTTGCCTATGGTTCTAGTTCACTTTGTGCAGAAGTAAAGTAGAGTCCCTTTGGAGGACTTAAGTGATTCTACCACATCTTGAGTATGTGTGGAACACTCAAGTGCAATTCCATGAATGGCAAAGTACTTGAGCTCCTTGTGGAATTTTTTTCTCTCTGCTTGGGCAGGTATGAGCTGTGTGAGGCTCACTTAGGAAGTTGTGCATTTAATTCCCTTTTACTGTAAGAGATGACATGAGCCCATTTTATAATGATAAATGACTTTGAAATCCCTCTTGGTTTAATGGGGAAGTTTTGAAACCCCCTTGTTCAGCAGGGTCCACTCTCAAACTCATTTTACTAAAAGCAGATTGCATATGGCACTTTTGGGGAGAAAAGGAACATCTTTGGCTGTCATTTTGAGAGGACTTAGCCCTCTGCCCCGCCTTGGCATCTGTCAAACATGTTGAATTCTCCTGGGAAGAGGAGGTGGGACTTGATGCATTAGGGACTAATAAGACATCACTGACATTACCGTTAGGCGAAGAAGGTTTGGAGCCCTCTTTGTCTGATGGGGCCTGTTGCTTGACAAGAGAGTTCTTCTCCAAAATGCTTTGGAGGAGAATTGGAAAGAATACAGTTATGTAGGGTAGGGAACAAACTTTTGAACTCCTTCTGGAAGAGGAGGCATTTATGAATTTCTTTTAAGCACACGTGGGAAGTCTATGGGATGCCTGGGCAGATGTGCAATGTCCCATAGAGTCTTGGAAACTTTGCGTTAGTTCTCAAAACTTTTTGGTGCATAAGGACCTGCCCTGAGAATTTGAAGATCCCAGATCTCCTTGGTTAGATTGGGAAGGGTGTAGGGAACCTTGAATGTGTGGGGAAATTACCTGTCCATGTTGTCCAGCAGACGATGGCCCAGGCACTGTGTTATCTTCTTTGAATTTGTGACTGGTATCTCCAGCCCTGTGTTTGGAAGATGCTGCAGGCACTCTGGCACCCGACTGGTCAAAATCCCTAGGTTCTTCAAACCCAGTGGACATAGGCTGACTTCTTTTCACCTGTCTATGCATGGACACAGCAGATGAGGCCACTCATTTTCTGGTGGAAGGTGGTAAAACAGATTGTCTGGTACCCTGCTCAGTGGGTTACTCATGAACTCAGGAAACATCAGAGAAAGTGTAACTGTCCTTTTTTTTTTTTTTTTTTTTTTTTTTTGTTCTCTTTTAGCTCCTTCAGAGGGCCCAGGGTCTTGTTAATGGCTGAACGCTTTATAAGAGCTTTGGGTTTCTGTAGCTCTTCTGCAACTTGAGCATCAGATTTTTTTGAATGTGTGGTCTTCATAGGGCTTTAGGCACCTGAACTTGTGCCGTTTCTGTATAAGGAGCCCTGGAGGCACAAAGTCCCTCGGGTCTCTGCTGGTCAAATGCTTCCCCTGTTGGCTTAAGGTGTTAAATACAGCTGGGGGTCAGTGAAGTGGGCCCCAGGCTATTCCCCGATTGGGGTAGGGTATCACTATTCTTTGGGCGACACTGAAGGCAGTACCATGCTCTGGAAGCAGGGAAACCTGTGGTCTGTGGTCATAGGGTCAAGTCTGTGCTGAGGCTCGCTGCCATCTCTCCACATGTCTTGCCATTTAATCATTAAGAAAATTGTTCAAGAAACATGAAATGGGCGACTGACCCTTAACGGGGCAAGGAATGGACTTGCCAATGGTGACTTGCAGAAAGAAACAATGAAGCAGCATCCTTTAAGAGTGATGCTCTCTCCTGAAAATTTTGGACATATCGTAAGGCAAATCGCACAGAATATAAGTAACAGTGGTCTCAGGAATCAAGCAAATTTTGAGAATGGCTGTCCTCATGCCTTCTCGGGCCTGTCCCGAGCCTAGATAATGGCTATCCTCTTGCCTGCACAGGCCAATCTGGAACCTGTAGATTGGTTGTCCTTGTTCTTGCACTGGCCAATCCTAGGCTGCCTCACTTTGCAGTTCTGCTTCAGGTAGCACGGCAATCGCCCAAAGTTTCTGAATGAGGAGGGACCCCGAGGACTCTCTTCTTTAGGGTTCAGAATGCTACCTGGTCTGGTGCCCACTCTAAGGGGTCATGACAAGGAATTGTTGAAGTCAGAGCATGATATGAAAAAATGGACATGTTCTTAGGAGGCTGTGATCTCAAGTCCATTTTACACCAGGATAGATCCCTATAACCTGAGGTAGTCAGTGAGATTTTCAGTGACGTCAGTTTCCATCTCATAAATGAATGGGTAAGTTTTATCCATACAATTCCTCCTCAGAGGCTATGGGGATAGACAAACACTGGCATACTTGCTAGGGAAAGAACAGGTGATAGTATTTGAATAGAGCAAAGAATGCATGGAATTGATATCACAGATATTATTCTGTATTTTAAAAACGACCTCTCCTAGATAAATTTGTGACAACTGTGAGTCTAACTGGATGCTGAAAGACATCTCTGAATGACTAATACTTACTGAAATATTACTGTGCAATTAACATGTTATTGTTCAGAGAATAAGGGCAAAACAGTAATCTATTTATAGTACAGATGCAAGTTTTATTTCCAATATTTTAACTGTTTTTGACTAGATTCAGAACACAGACAAAGTTGGACTCCTGAATGTAGCACTAGTGGCCTTAAAGAATTGTTTTGTCTGTCACAGTTAGCAAGTTGGGTTCTTATTCATTTTCATATTTGGATTGCTTGTTGAAGGTCATATAAATCTCCTGAAGCACAACAGGATAATGGCTCACATCAGTGGCAACACATGGAAAATTCAGTTTGAGTCCAATGATGCAGCTAGAATATAGTTGCACAGGATTGTTTATTAAACACTTAGTCAAGCTGATTCTTTGAAAGGTCATGTTTTATAGAAATTGGTACACTGAGAAAGTGTAAAATTGAGGCTATAAGTGAAGATCCTACTTTACTGACACAGAAACTTGTTTTGCCTGTTTTGTACACTTTGCCAGTTTTCTAAGAGCAGTTTTTGATCTTGCTAGATGAAAGGTGTTTATTTGGCTCCTCTCTTTGATTTTTGTGAAAGATTTCTGTTTCCCTTTGGCTATGCAGCAATAAAGGCTTGCATCATTCAGAAACTCAGGGACACTTTCTATCAACCAGTTATTTCCTTGTGCCATTGCCTCAGTGCTATGCCATAAGTTCTTTCTTCTTGGAATTCTTGAATGCTTTACCACCCCCTCTCTTTTTTTTTTAACTCCAACTTATCTCAGGAGTTTATATTTAAAAGCTATTTGCTGTCAGAATATCCACTCTTCTCCTACAATCTGGGGTAACTTGTATTCCTGGCTAATTCTGTATTAACTATTCTTATCTGAATTTCTAGTTGGTCTTTTGCTATCTCTGAAAACATTGAATTTAAGTAACAGAACAATCCTGCTAGGCATGAAGAACTTGCTGCATGGTAAAATGGGTAGGAAATTATATGTATCGATTCAGATAATATACACCTTTTTCTTAATGTCAGAACAAAATAGCTTTCTGGATTTAAGTTACTGTTACTATGTTTCTTTCAGATAATCTATAAAGGCAAAATGAGTAGTGGTTTATAAATGGAGAAATGCTTGTTTTAAGCATGGTGATATTGAAAAGAAAGTTCAATTTTTCACTTTGAAATTAAATCTATGAAGGTGATTACTTGACTTATGTTTTGAAAAGTTTTCGGTGAATTTTTCTAAATATTGGATATGTTTTTAAACATATCATTATTAATAACAGCATTATAATGTTGTTCAAATAAAATGACTTTTATTCATTGTAAATGTAATAATGAAAATAACTGAATAGGTTTGTAGCATTTAACACAGTAATTAATATTCTTTAATAAAGCTTTTAAAATCTATTCCTTTTCTTAAGTTTATTCTCTTACATGAACAAACAACTGAATGACCAGGAAAGACATAAGACCAAGTCTTTTTGTAAACTAAATTAATATCTTTTGACATTTGGCATGTTAAAAGCTTGACACTGGAAGTCAGTCAAACAAAATGTTGGTTTGGATATTTAATAGGGCCTTGGTGTACTTTCTTTTTCATGACTGGAGCTGTATTGATGACACCATTGTGCTTTTATGCTATTTCTCCTAGCAGAGTTTTGTGGGAACAGTAAGACACTCTTGTTTGTCCTGTCTTAATGTTTTCTTACAATTTATCTTCTTATGACTCCTCCTCATCCCTTCTCTTTTTCTCTCAGTCTCTGTCTTTCTGTTTTTCTGTCTCTGTCTATCTTTCTCTGTCTCTCTGTCTCTGTCTCTGTCTCTCTCTCTCTCTTTCTCTCTCTCTCTCTCTCTCTCTCTCTCTCTCTCTGTGTGTGTGTGTGTGTGTGTGTGTGTGTGTGTGTGTGTGTGAGTGTTTGTGTGTGTGTAGGGTGGATGAGGGAGAATGGAGGTGGATCTTAATGGCATGTATGTATAATGTTTTTTCATGTATGAAGCTTTACATATATGTAAGTGTATATGTTCATGTGTGTGCATGTGCATGTACAGACCACATGTTAAAGCTGTGTAATTTGATGACTTTCACTCTGTTTACTGAGCAGGGTTTGGGTTGTCTAGCAAGGCAGCTTGACCCAGGATTTCCAGTCTTCCTCTGCTCAGAGTATAGGTGAGCAGACACACTCACTCAACACTGGGTACTGGGTTATCTGAACTCTTTTCCTCACATTTGTGTGGCAAGCACAATATCCCCTTAACTATTTCCCAGCTCCTATTATTTTTAAAAAAATGTTATTAGGAATTGGCTTTTACTTCCTTTATTTCTTTCTCAGCAAGTTCATTGATGGCATATATAAATATGTTGATTTTTTAATGTGACTTTGTATCACTCCAATTTGCTGGAACTGTTTGTATATAAGTTTTCTGTTGAAAATATTAAGGACAGGATTGCATTTTCTACAAATAGGGATCAATTGACTACTTCCTCTCCCATATGTATCCATGGTGGTATGTAAACATGGGCAGCACTGTGTAAATTAGTACACTGGTTTTCAAAACTAGACTTATGAGATAGTCTAGCTGTCACACACCAAGACAAATACTTAAAGATCCCACGTCCTACATCTGATATATGTTCAATGCATGTTTATTGCAATATTCACAATAGCTAGGAAATGGAATCGTTTCTTTTCCATTATGAACTTAATAGATGAAATGTGGTATATAGGGCCGGTGAGATGGCTCAGTGGTTGAGCGCTCTGACTGCTTTTCTGAAGGTCCAGATTTCAAATCCCAGTAACTACTAGGTGGCTCACAACCATCCATAATGAGATCTAATGCCTTCTCCTGGGGTACCTGAATAGAGCTGGAGTGTATATATATATATATGATATAATTTTAGTCAACTGAAAGGTAGCTTGCCACAGACAAACCTCACTTGGGTCCTTGCTCCATGGGCATATCTTGGATTCTGAGTAAAGGTGGGCAAGGATTTACCAAGAAGAGAGGCTGAGAAACAGACAGGACACAAAGGAGTGTGGATCTGAATGTAATTTGTCTCAAAGGGAGCAATAGTCTTATAAGTGACTTTTACACAAAATAGAGGAATGCCTACAAAGGACTGGCAGGGACCAATTGGGATAAAATTCAATGTTAAAAACTGGGATCAAAAGTAGCCTTCCCTAAGGTTTGCTTAATCTTAGAAGTCATAGGCAATGGTTTTGTGCCCTTGCAATAGTTCCTCTTCTAGTCTATCATATAGTACCCCGGGCCCCTAGGCCATTGCAAATTCCTGTGTATGTTTGAAGCTCAACTATCTATAGTTCTAATTATCTATTCTGGTTTCTTCTTATAACACAACCTTTCTTATTCCTAGATAATAGTAAATTCTTGCATATGGTAGTAGTTTGCCCTGAGAATTCTAACTCTGTGGAACAGATAGTAATGCCTGATTTCTTTCATTATCTCTCTTACAGTACTAGAGGTAAATCTGAATGTCACTGAATAGGCAGCATCCTAGGTGAATTCAAAGACCATAGTTTGCTCAAGGAATGCCTAGGACAGGAATTCCTAGATGAGGTATCTAACTTAGCAATATGTCAAAATCAATCCTTAGAGGCACTTACAAAAAAGCAATATTAAGGGAAAGCACACAGATCCATTTACCGACTAAAGCAAGGACATTGGAACATTCATTATACAGGTTACCATGAATACAGGAGACTAAGTTTCCGTGAAGTTTTCGCCTCGGGACCATGTCTAGGCTTTTCGGCCTGTCAGGTGGGTCACTACTGGTGTGTTTGTAGCAGTAGCTGAAATCAAGGCATTTGGAGGAAAATGGATGGAAGGAGAGTGTTTTGTTAGGTGAGTTAACACAGATTTGGAATAAGGTAATTAACATAGTTTTGCTCTCCTACGGGTTTGAGGCCATTTTTATATAATTTCGTGCATGTGTGAGGTTGAGTGATAGTATTCTCTTGCAGAAAGATAGAAAACCTAATATATTACTTATCATAATGAACATAAAGGGGAGTTAGCAATTGCTGTATTATTGCTGTGATCAACCACTATTACCAAGTCAACTAGTAGAAGGAAAGCTTTTTTTGTCTTATCATTCCAGAGGGATAAGACTTTATCATGATGCCACAACTCTTCCCTGCAGCAGAGCTGGTGTTCCAGAACTCCTCCCACATACAGAGATATCTTGACTACTAAGAGGTCTGTCATAGCCAAGCTCACAGATGAGATACCGCTTGCCACAATACTGTGCCTACCTGGGACCTCAAGGGGCCCAGTGAAAGCAATCCATATCTGTCTTGCCCTGGTAGAGATACATTTTCCTTCTGGCCGAAAACTGGGCCTGGGCCAGAGCCACTGCTCCAGATCCAGTCCCACAACCATCGACAACTTTGATTCCCGGAAGCTCCACCACAACCAGTTCACAATCAGCTCGTTGGAGGAACAGGATCGGGTCAGAAACAATAAGGCCAGTAAAAATCTGAGATAAACAAATGGTGAGAGGCAAATATAAAAAATTGTAAAAGACCCAAAAAACACTGAAAGTTTAAAAAAATCAAGAAAACCAAAAAAAAGAAAAGAAATATATATATATATATGACCCTAAAGCCCTAACAAAATATACCAAATTTCTAAAAAATAAAATAAAATAAACAATGACAAACAAACAAACAAAACAAAAGCCTTAAAAAAAAGAAATTAAAAAAAATCCTAAACTCCTTTAAAAGCCCTAAAAGACCCTAATACCCTAAAATACTTTAAAATTCAAAAGAAATCAAGAAACATCCATCCCTCTCCAAATATAGACCTCAAGAAAACCCTAAAATCCCAAAAAATCCAGAAATATTTTTAAATCATAAAAAACTAAAACCCTACATAAAATCCCTGTCATTCAAGCCCCCCATCCTAAAAACTCTAAAATACTTAAAACTCCCTAAAAGACTCCTAAAATCTTAAAAAAGAAAACCCTAAAACACTTTAGAATCTTTAAACAAACACTAAAAGATACCTAAAAAGCTTTTAAAATAACCTAAAATACTTTATATTTATCTATCTACCTATCTACCTTTCTACCTATCATCTACCTACCTACCTACTTAACTACCTACCTACCTATCTTATCTATGTATCTTATCTATCTATATCTATCTATCTATCTGTCTATCTATCTATCTATCTATCTATCTATCTATCTATCTATCTATCTATCTATCTATCTATCTATCTATCTACCTATCTACCTACCTACCTATCTATCTATCTATATACTTTTTACGGTTTTTCAAGACAGTGTTTCTCTGTGTAATTCTGCCTGTCCTGGAAATCACTTTTTAGACAAGGCTGGCCTTGAAATCAGAAATCTGCCTGCCTCTGCCTGCCATATGCTGGGATTAAAGCCATTGGACATCACAGAAAGGAGACCCGAAAATACTTAAACAAACAAACAAAACAAAAAATAAAACAAAAATACAAAACAAAACAAAACAAACAAACAAACAAAAAAACAGGAACTCTAAAAAGACCATTAAAAATTCTAAAAACACTTTAAAAATGCCTTAAAATTCCCCAAAATCTCAAAAACCCTAAAAAGACCTTAAAAATTGTAAAAGCAAAAAAACAAAAAAACAACAAAAAAAAAACAGAAGAACAAAACAAACAACAACAACAACAACAACATGTCTTTAAAAAGTTGCCTGAAACACTGAAGAAACCCTAAAATTATTTTTTATATGAAAGAACCTTAAAAAAAAATCCTAAAAGCCATAATTAAAACTTTACACACCCTAAAGAAAAATCTAAACTTCTAAAGAGAATTCAAGAAGTCTTACTAAAAAAACAAATGAAACAAAGAAACAAAATATAAAACAAACTAATGAAAAAAAAACCCTAAAACTCTAAAATAACCTTAAAAAAAATAGAACCCCAAAAAAGACACTAAAAACCGCAATGCCCAAAAACCCTGTGTACTGTGGCATGAGAATAGGCACACACGAATATATTAAATAAACAAATGAATTTGAATAAATAAATACAAATATTTTGACTTTAGGCCATGTTTCTGCTATAAGCATTAAAGTTGGCAAAATCAGAGCTGGCAAGAAGGCTCAGCAAGTCAAATTTCATTTTTTGCTCCCTGGCATCTGGATTTCAAGGACTGAATCCATATGGGAGAAAGGGAGAATTTCACTGAGTTATTCTTATACACAATAAACAAGCAAAAATAATCAATCTGTAATAATTAAGGCCAAATGTTGGCTATTGCATTAACTGTGGTGGAATTAGAACTGGTTATGTTATAAATGTTGCTGAATTCCAAATTGGTTGATGAATGAGTTTTACTGGGATTCCTTACAGGAATATGTGTGAGGGATTACTTACAGGAGCAGAAATGACTCAGGGACAGCTGTACCACCAAAGCCCACCCCACTATGGTCCACAAAAACGGGAACCTGGAGAATAGAGCAGACAGCTCAACAGGTTGGAGAGAATCCTTTCAATGTAGCTCAGTGGATCTAAACCTCTTCCAGGCAAGGTAGCTCCAGCTCCCTCTTGTTTCTGCTTCTTTCAGACAACTAGTCTCAACTTCACCAAGACTCTGTAAGACCCCCAAAGCTGGGCCTCCACTCAAGTCCCAGGATGAGCTGCCCAGCACCCCAAAGACTCAAGAGAAAACCACACCTAATGCAAACTGCAAGAGGTTTTATTATCAGGTAGCTGAGGAGGAACTCCTTCTGCCGTGCAGGGCAGGGGAGTTTGACCCTGAGCAGTAACATTACGGGACTTTAACAGCTAGCTGAGGAATTGGAAGAAGTTGGGAGGAGAGTTGGCTATAGGTGGGGGTGTAGTGGGGGAGTAGTCTGCACCTCCTCTCTATATCCATATCCTTGTAGGTCTTCCTACAATTATCGCATCTCTGGCTGTAAGGCACAGAAACAAAAAGCCTTTTGCTGGCAATAGAATACAAAGAGCTTCCTTCTGATGTTTATTTAGAGATCAAGGGAAAAAAAAAAAGGTTGGGAAATGTCCAGGGGCTCTTCCTTCCAGGGATAAATGCTATAAGACAGGGTCTCACATACCCTACTCCTTCTAGTAAATAGTTCTAATATTAGAACTAGGAAAATTAAACCTCTGGCCCAGCTGTCAAATAAAGCCAACATGAGGTCACATCTTCAGAATTTGTTACATTGAGAGCCCCAGAAGCCCTTTAATGAGACTAAAGAGTTTCTCACCAGAGGTGGGATGGAGGGAGGAGGTTCAGTTCCTGAGCCAAGCCCAGTTAGTGCAAGCAGGGCTGGGCCAGTGGGCCTCGGTGGGGCCAATAGGAGGAGCCAGACACAGGCTGGAGGAGCAGCAGCAGAGCTTGTCACAAGAACCAGTTAGGGTCCTTTTCATCTGGGTTTATGGTTGTTAGAAAGGTGGTGTCAGGCCAGGATAGGATGCTCTATTTGAAATTGATGTGGTCCCATTGTGGTTCCTGGTACCTATGTATTGTTTGTTTGTTTGTGTGTGTGTGTGTGTGTGTCTGTATGTGTGTCTGTGTGTCTGTGTGTCTGTTTTTTATTTTTTTTCAGGAATTCCCAGGAATCATTTTTGATCAGTTATAGGGCCTTCAAGTGAGCTGGCAGGGGTTGGGAAAAAGGAACACCAGGGTCAAACATTCTCCCTGCTTCATTAGGTCTCCCATGGAGGAGTTCAAAGGGTGTAAGTATAAATTTCCCTGGGAACTAGGAGAAGGTTAGGAGTGTTGTTTAATCTTTTCTGCTGGTCTCTAAAGCCAATCTAGTTAAGGTTTACTTTAATGTTCTATTTATATGCTCTACCTGTCCTGAAATCTGGGGTCTATAAGCAATTGTCTTATCTGAGCAACGAAGGAGGGGATGTTGTCTGATGAAATTACCTTAGGGATGTCAAATATTGGGAAAATTTCCTCTAATATCTTCTTTACCATGACATTGGTGGTCTCCTTCTTAGTGTGGAAGGCTTCCATTCACCCTGAAAAAGTGTCTAAAAAAACTAATAAATATTTATTACTGTACTTGGCTGGATTAACGTCAGTAAAATTTATTGCCCAGTATGCCCCTAGCAGGTCACCTCTTAGCTGCTTTCCCGGGGCGAAGCCTGAATTTTAACTGCTAGCAACAGAGTATTCCAGGAAGACTGACAAGGGAATAAAACACCCAGTTCTAAGAGCCTTTTGAGGTGAGGTCTGATGCCCTTGAAGGCCTCTTTGTTCATGGGGTATTATCATACCCCAATAGGAGTCGCACCAGCTTTGAGCATCACAACGATGGGGGCACCCTTTTTGTCATTTTTATACCTGCAGTCTCTGGCCAGGCTTGAGGATATCTCTCTAACCAGTTCCCTTCTAGAACTTTTCTCTAACAGGTTTGAGGCTCACTTTATCTATATTAGTTTTCTGATTTTCAAGCTAAAATTATAGAGATAGTGGAATCCAAGAGACTGAAGTTCCTTCTGAAAAGAAACTTATGTGGGCTTTTATTTTGATAGTAAGTCTCTCCCCAACAATGGGGTGGAGCATTCAGGAATGATGAGAAAGTAATGAGTTACTTGGCTTCTTCTTAAATCAACTTTATTATCAGTGGTCCAAGAGTATGGATTCTGACAAGTAGCCACTATTACTACAGTTTTCTTGTTCTTCAATTTCCCCAGTGGCTCTTTCAGAACTAAAAATTCTGCTCTGGTATCAACAAGGAAATATGTTGTGGTCGCCTCCACAGTTAGGATTACCCTAGGCTCGGGGAGGGGGGCCTGAGGCCCATCTGCCCTAGGCATTGTCATCTGGGTTAAGGACCTTGGGAGGACTGATATCTATTTTTTTGGGGGGGGCAGTCTTTTGCCCAGTGTCCATTTTTTTTTATTGGTCCTTATCTAGAGGTGGTTGCGAAGGTCCTCTGGAGTTTTGACATCTTTTTGGTGCTGTGTTACCCAGGTACACTGTCTGCCTACATCCTCCTCCCTTTCTATAATATTCCTTATCACCTGGAATTATATCCAAAACCCTAGTTAAATTTCTTACAGCCTTCTATCTCGTATAATTTATCTTTTTTCAGACTCTCTCTTTACTCTTTCTCTTTTTTCTTCTCCAGTCTCTCTCTTATAGTACACTTTCTCTGTCTCCTTAACCAGATCTTTCAAAGATAATATTTGCAGACTCTATAGACACTGTAACCTTTTAATGTCAGAAGCAGACTGGCCAATGAAAGCCATGGCCATCGCTGCCTGCTGGCCCTCTGATGTAGGGTCAAAGTGAGTGTAAGGCCTGTATGGTTCTAAGAGGTGCTCAAAAAAACACTGCTGGGTGCTACTTTTCCTCTTGTAGGATCCCTCTTACCTTGGCCAAATTAGTGGGGCACCTGCCAGCTCCTTTCAGCCCTGTTACTAGAGCCCAGAGGAAAACTGTCAACTGCCCCCTACTGTGAGGACTTTTAGGGTCCCAGTCAGGACTTGTCAGAGGCAAGCCTGCATCTATTTCATTCAGAAGATGTGACAGCCATTCATTGACCCCTAGCATGTTCTTTCTTGCCTCCAGCAGTATCTTTTTTTTCTCCTCTGTGGTGAAAAGAATGCTCAAATTCTGTTGACAGTTATCCCTAGTGGGCTGATGAGAGAACATGAGAGATTACATTAGATGAGTATGGCTAGAGGGGTTTCCAGAAAAGGGGGCATGATATGCCTTCAAATTATAGGATCAGTAGAGGAAAATGGCCAGTACTAAAGGGACTGCAGTTGTCTGGGTTCTGATGGAGGAGGGCCATAAGTATATAAAGGCAGCACTGTGCAGTCTGTTTCCTCTAGGTTCCGAACTCAACAGCCTCAGGTTCCAGCTGCTGGTCCCACCCCCACATCTCCAGCGGCACCTCAGACATATTGAGAGGTCTGGGAGGGGACGAGTTGGGGATATGGTGGTAGGGTGTTATGCCATTGTGGAGGTTCTTCTATCTCTGGATATATCTTTGTGGGAGCCAGGGTTGCAGTTCAGACTCCACTATTTTTATCTCGTTTTTTTTTTTTTCTCTGAGTGGCAGAGAGTTAGGTCTCAGGAGTCTGGCTTTTTCCACTGAACTCAAGGTTTCAACAAGGATGGGGGGGTCCTTGGCTAAATTTTTTTAGATGAGATTCTATGGCACTTGATTTGGTTGAGACCCTGTTCCCCTCTGCCTAAACAACATTTTAAAGGGCAGAAATCACAATCAAATCAAGAGTGTCCTATGGTGTTAAACCAACACCAAAAATGTGCCATTCCCTAGAGCAGAAAGTTCTTCAAAATCTCTTTCTGACATCTACAGACAGGTTGTGAATCCTAGTCTTAATTTCAGTCCAAATCACAAGACTCATACGAGGGGAGTGCTAATAGTCTGTCTCATTGTCAGAGTCACATTCAGGGAGACAAACAAGATATACACACAATAAATTACGATAACTGCAACCAGTACCCAATCAGACAGCCGAGTAAGCACACTCTTAACTTTGCACCCAGTAACAGAAACAGATGACTGAGTGAGCACACTCTCACTTGGCACCCAGTAACAGAAATGGATTGCTGAGTGAGCACCTTTCAATTGGCACACAGTAACAGAAACAGATGGTTGAGTGAGCACCACTCAATTAGCACCTAGTAACAGAAACAGACGGGTGAGTGAGCACAGTCTCAATTGGCTCCCCGATGGGAAATACCCAGGCATCCCTGGAGCTCCCTCAGACCTTCTGGGATGTCTCCCAGGTTGGCAGGCAGTTACTCCTGACACATCTGTCAGTAACCCTCCCCTCCATCCCAGACAGGGAATTTGTTGCTCTCATGTGCACAGGCTACTGTAAACTAAGAATACAAAATTCAAAAAAAGCCTGCAGACAAAGACATAGACAATGACATAGACAAAGGCAGGATCTTACCTATCAGCGGGGATTTCTGAGAACTGGGGTAGGCCACAAATCTCAGCAAATGAGCACCCACATGTAAGACCACCAAAAGCTGGGCCTCCACTCAAGTCCTAGGATGAGCTGGCCAGCACCCCAAAGACTCAAGAGAAAACCCCCCCTGATGCCAAATTCAAGAGTTTTTACTAAATCTAGCTGAGGACAAACTCCTTCTGCCTTGCAGGGCAGGGGAGTTTGACCCTGAGCAGTAAGAACAGGGGGTTTTAACAGCTAGATGAAGAATTCGGAGGAGTTGGGAGGAGAGTTCGGAGGAGATGGGGAGAGTTGGGAGGAGTTGGGAGTAAACTTGGCTATGGGTGGGGAGTAGTCTGCATATCCTCTCTATCTCCATATCCCTATAGGTCTTCCTACAATTATCACATCTCTGGCTGTAAGGCACAGAAACAAAAAGGCTTTTTGCTGGCTATAGAGAACAAAGAGCTTCTTTCTGAATGTATTTTAGAGATTAGGGAAAACAAGGTTGGGGATTGTCCAGGGTTTTACCTTCCAGGGAGAAATGCTCTAAGCCTTGGCCTCATATTTCTCTTTTGTACCTCATCTTTCTGCATATGAGAGGGACTCTCAGCTTTTATTCCTTTCTCTGGCAGGGAGAAGCCTACTGACTTTTGTCAGTTTGAGGGACTCCTTGAAGCTCTTTGAAGGTGTTTGCCTTCCTGCTTAAAGAGCTTCCTGGATTTCTTTTGAGTTGTTTATCTCTCTGCTTAAGGAGCTTCCTATAGGGTGGAAGGTTTCAATCCTCTGAGGATACTATTATACAAATGTATATTAAGGGCTTTTGGAGTTATAGTAGTAATAAATTCAATGTTTCTTGTATGTACAGTTAATAATTTTATGTCACAAAATAATATTATACTAATAATTATTAAACTGTGTCTTATACTGCTAATATGGTTTCACATATACATGGGAGTTTGGTAGCCTCAGGACTCTGTCCAGGTAGCTGGATCATGTTAATGAATTTTACACTCAGATTGCCATTCATTTTATTTTTAGTTGCCAATTTCAAGGGCACACCATTTACTTTGCGACTACCAGTACTTTAGATTTTTTTTTTTATTTTCATGACAGGGTTTCTGTGTATACCCCCAGCTGTCTTGAAACACACTTTGCACAGCAGCCTGGCCTCGAACTCAAAAATCTGCCTGCCTCTGCCTCCAAAGTGCTGGGATTAAAGTCGAGTGCCACCACCACCTGGCTAGTACTTTAGATTTCTAAATGGTCCCCTCTGGTAAGTTGGAACAGGAAGAAAATTGTACAGCTAGTCCCCAAAACACACAATCCTGATTAGGTGAGAAAAAGTATAATCGAGGCTGTGTACCCAACATATCCAGTATAGCCCACAAAGGGCATGGTACCTGATACCTGCATTGACATTTTTTTCGGTCCTGTCAGAGATTAGAGAAACTAGACAAGGAATAGATGTTTTGTTCAAAGTGGTTTGGGAATCCACACCATTGAATTTCCCAAGTGACTGCATTAAAGAATGTTTGGCCCAGGCATGTGGGGCTTCCAGCTGAAGTTTAAATCACCCTTCCATTAGGTAGGTCAGTTTTCCCCAACAACTTAAGTATTAGTTCAATTTTGGTTTTGGTTTTGTCCAGGATCTTATTATGTAGCTCAGAGTAACGTGGAACACACTGTGTAAACCAGGCTAGCCTCAAAATCACAGAGGATTCTGACTCTGGAGTGCTTAGGTTTAAACACAAGTGCTATTACCACTCCTAGTCCCAATAATTGAAGTTTTAGTGAGTCAAGATTTGTAGCAGGACCGGGGAACCTTGTCTCATACAAAGGATTACAGGAATCCAGTTCTTTTTTTTTTTTATCTATTCAGGCCATAGTTCTTCCATGTTAGTTTTTTCACATGCATGGCCAAAATACACCCTTAGCTACTGGACTAGTGTCTACCAGGATGCCGCACATGCACACTGTAGTGAAGTCTGCTTGGCAGTCCAAGAGACCTGGAAGCACTCATAAGTCAAAGAGTTTCAAAAGGAACTCAACTCCTGGAGCTTTGGCATTCTCATAACCCACATATTCATACCCTATCCCCTTGTTAGTCTGGTGTACAGATCCATGTGCTCTCTTTTAGTAATATCTTATCATAAGTGCCCTTTAAGATTGATTTCTGACATAGCTAAGCCTTTGCCAGTGTTCCAATGTCCTAGAAAGTCCTTGAGCTGACCATGGGTTTGGAATTCAATGTTGCCTATTCAGTGACATTCAGAATTGCCTTTGGTATTACACTATCACTTAGAATAAAAGCCAAATCACTCCCACATACAGGAATTTACAATGGTTTAGGCAGTAGATCTGGCTGTGGTTTTAGGGTAATGAGATGGTTAGCTAGAGCCAAACTCCCTAATTAGAAATATGACTTGGGTGTGAAAGCCATTGCCCTAGGAGTGTAAGACCTCACACCTGGCTTCTAAGACTTTAGGTGACCTTAGATAGGGCTGACTTTGTCTCAGTTGTTTTATTGACCAGTTCCTGCCTGTCTTTGTGTTTACATTCCTCTGTTTTGTGTAAGAGCCATTAAGCACCCAGTAACCTCATTTGTACTTTGCCAATGTGTCACCTAACTTCCCTATTTTCTTGTGTATAAAAAGTTTGATGCTCAATTTGACAAATGACATTCAGATAGTACACAATCTCACGTGTTCATCTTTCTGTCATTCGCAGACTCTTTGCCCATCTCGGACTAGTGACTCTTTCCATGCAGAAAGAGGGACCCAGAGGGTCTGTGGCAACAGGACCAAAAACAGATTTCTTGCTATGGGAGCAGTGAGAAATGGGCTAATTTTTATTTCCTCATGAAAAGAATGGAAGATCTGGATGTCACTTAATGCATGATAGAAACTCTCTTGACATTTAACACAGACCCTGTGATCGTGCCCTTTCCAATCTGCTAGCCAGTATTCTGTCAGGGGTTTCTTAAGTTAGTGATATTGAAATTAGAATGTTTCCAGGTCCCTAGTTGACAGTCTGATGCAGAAGGCTCCTTTTGAAGGAGCACCATTTTTGCACTTGTAGTGCCAGGTTGTTCATAAGATGTGTTTCCAGTAGGAAATGTAAAAATGGGCTTTAGGGGTACATCTGGCCAGAGTTGAAGGATGTTCACATATATAGTTATCATTTAGCCTGTATGCCCACTCTGAATGCTGCCACTGACTCAATGAGGTTGATCAGCCATAATCTAGGTTTGCAGAGACATATAAAATTATTGACACTGGTTGTCCTAGGTTAGAGAATAGTAACTTTTGGATCATTTGTCCCTGTCCTAAGGGATGGCTCTGGTCTTCTTGTCATTCCACTGTTGGGGAAAACTGCATATCAAAAAATAATGTCTCCCATGTTGGTAGATGGAGTATGTGATTTTTTTTATACTTGAAAATGGATGTGACAAATGAAGCTGGGTCCAAGTAAATCCTTATCCCAACTGAGTCAGACAAATACAGTAGATAACAGAATTAGCAGGGCCCACAAAGCAGGGGAAGATCACTCCAAGCAAGTAGTAAAAAAAAAAAATCTGTTCATGCTGTAGGCAGCCAGCACCTAAAAGATGGTGCTGGTCTCCGGTACACCATCGCAGTAAACAACACCACTGAGCAGGTGCTAGACCAAATCTGGCACCAACCCCTCCTGAGTGGGTGCATGCAAATTAAGATGTCTGCAGACTGACCAACCCTAGCAGGACGCATAGCCTTCCTTTACCAGGAAGAGGTAGGCGAAACATCACCCCAGCAATTGTGTTCCTCTTTTCTTGCCTTTGGGAGGGCCTCAGCAAACCTAGCGCTTTCTGAGCTTCCTAAAACTTGGAAGTTTTATTTGCTTCTGAGTTGTAGGATCCTCCATCCTCCTTATAGGAAAAAATGTATGAGAATTTTGCTTCCTATAAAAACCCAGCAATGTTATATGTGTAGTTTTTTTTTTGTTGTTTTGTTTTAATCTCATGTCTGTCCCCAGCTGCAGATAGTTTTTGTTTGAAATTCTAGTGATTCTTGAGAGTGTATAAAAGAAAGAGCTCCTGAGAGGACCTAGGGCAGATGCTGCTCCTGCTGCACCTGCTTTTGTTATCACAGGATTAAATGAGCAATGCTCTTGTCAATGGAGCAAGTTTGTGGATTTATTTGTGTCAAAGGGCACTGATGGACATACATTGCTGCAAGGAGAAAAACAAGTGCATAATTTAGCATTCTTAGTGATTAGGTAAGGTTAGGTTATCTGAATTTATCTGAAGGCCAAGCCAAATGAAATGTTGTTTTGATTCCTTTTTGGGAATACAAAAATCCATGTCTCAAACTAATATTTATAGATTTTGTCAGTTGCTTTTAATGTGTTAGTGTTATGAAATATTACATGGCAAGGGAATACATTTGCTGGGCCCATGCATGTTGTGACCTTCAGAAATTACACCACGGAACAGACCTGGTATAAAGGGAATGATTGGGAGAGGGTAGAGGAATGAGGAAATGGGGGAGGTATAGAGGCTTAGAGACAGAAACAAAACCATTAGTCAGAAAAATATGGGGCAAAGAACAGATAGAGGGGAAGCTGAAAACAAAGAGAGAGACAGAGCTATAGAAACAAGAACAATGGGAACAGAGAGGTTGGGCCTAGAACAGAGAGAGGGGGCTAATCAGTCCTTTTATCCTGCCTTGAAGTTAGCAGTTTAGTTTCTTTCAAGAAGAAATATACTTTCAATGAATTTTGTAAGTTAACAGGAAATATTTTCATCTCTGAGAGCAATGTTAATTTTAAAGTGTTTATAGTACATTTTTGTGGGACTACTTTCTTAAGAACAATATAAGCCAGGTATGTTGTCACATACCTGTAATAATACCTACATGGAATGCTGAGATCACCTGGAACCTAAACATTCTAGAACTTCTTGGACAATACACAACATACTATGTGCCTATTTCAAAAATGAAATGAAGTGAAATAAAATCAACCCAATGTACCTTCTTTATTTGTATCTCTTACCTTTGGAAACTAATAAGATAATGAATCAAAAAATAAATAAATTTCAATTATCTGTATGGATGAAAACAATTTTAAATGTTAAGAAGGTTAAAAAAATCACTACAGTGATGGGGAGGAAAGAGCCTGGGTGGGAAATGGGACAAGAACGTGAACATGATCAGGTATTGTGTGTGTGGGGAACATAACTGAAGTGCTGAGGAAAAGCAAAAAGAATGGAAACAGGCAACTTTTTGAGGTAGGAGGTGAGAAAACCCTCGGTTATATCAGAGACCTGGGAGGTGAGAGACCCTAAGGACTCAAAGGGAGGGACCTTAGAAGAAATGCCCTACAGTGGGGAGAGGGAACTTGTAGAGTCCTCCTCCAGTGGAGGGACAGGACATCAAGTGGAAAGATTGAGTTACCATCCCACAGTAAAAAGCTCTAACCCAGAATTGTTCCTGTCTGAAAGAACTGCAAGGAAAAAACATGGAGAAAAGCCTAAAGAAAAGGAGATCCAGTGACAAGACCAAATTGTGATAAAGCTCAAGGAGAGGCATCAAGGCCTGACACTATTACTGATGCTATTCTGTGCTCACAAAAAATGGGCTTATCATGACTGCTCTCTGAAAGACCAAGCCAGCAGGTGAAAGAGTCAGATGCTCAAATTTATATGCAACCAATAGACAGAAGCTGGGAACCCCTGTGGATGAATTGGGGAAAAGCTGGAAGAAGCTGAGGAAGAGGTCTACCCGGTAGGAGGACCAACAATCTCAAATAACCTGGACCTCCCAGGATGTCTCAGACACTGAGCCAGCAACCAGGCTTCATACACCAGATGATATAAAGCCACCAACACATATACAGAAAAGGACTGCCAGGTCTGGACTCAGTCAGATGAGGTATATCTAATCCTCAAGGGACTTCAGGCCCCAGGGAGCAGGGAGGTCTGGTGGAGAGGGGACAGGATGGTGGGGACATACTCTTGGAGATGGGGATTGTAGGCTTGGGGCCCTGGGAGCATGGGGGCATGTAGGCAGGAGATATGGGGTGTGGAACAGTAAGAGGGGGAACTAGGAGAAGAATAAAATCTCGACTTTAAAAAAAAGTATAAGAATAAATTTTAAATAATTCAACTATATTAGCGTGTGGAATTTCAGTCCACAGGACTATATACCATTCACATATTCATTTAGATTTCCTTTGGAAGTTAATATAAAGATGCACTTACACTTAAACAAGAAAATGATTAAAGATATTTAAAAATAAAGAAGTTCTATTTTGACTCTAAAGGTATAACTGCTAGTTAACTTTGTAATCACATCACTGGGATTAACTTCCTTCTCAGAATCATCAGAATAACAAGGATTAAAGAAGCTTTAAAACTCTGTTTCATAGGAAACAAAAAAGTTAGAGATTTTTTTATTTGTTTTATATATATATATATATATAACCAGCAAGTGAAATTTTTTCATGCTTCATTTTTCTGAAGATGGGAAAGTAGAAGAGTACTTCAGATTATTCTCCATGATGGCTCTTTTAAACATAGACATTTTTTTTTCTCAGTTCACCATCTACACCAAAAAGCATATCTTAGTTCTTGGTCCCCAAGTTCATCAAAACCTAAAACAGAAAAGTACCTCTTATTAAATAAATTCCCAAGGATACAAATATGAAAGATTCTGTGCAGATGATGTATAGGGTAAAGGTTAAGGTCAGGATTAGGATTAGGGTTAGTGTTAGGGTTATGTTTAATAAAGCAGGATAATTATAGTGTTATTAAAGTATGAGGTACATCTGAGGTCAAATTCCCATTTTATCATTTCATATCTTTAATAATTCATACAAAGCCATTAGGATTTTATGGATAATAGCAGTCATTTCAGTCAGAAATAATTCAAAATAATAAGTAGTTAAAACTTTATGATTATTAAAACATATTTAGATTCCTAAGGTCATTTTATGGACCATGTGCAACATACCTCCATGGACTTCTCATGCATCTTTAACTGCTTCCAGGGTCTGGTTCTGACTACATTTGGACAGTTTCAATGCTTGTTGTTCTTTTTGACAACTATTCTACAAATGTAAAAGGAAAACATTAGTATAACAATTCTGTTTATTTTTGTTGATACTGCCATGCAACATGCATGGTAGTCTAACAATAAAACACTAAATGTATATCTAATACTAAAACATTTATGTGAGCAAAAATAATTCTATATGAAAGTTAAAAGGAATAGTTTTCCAACTGATTTAAAATTTTAACAACTATTTTGACTAAATATGTGTATATTTTTACAATAACATGAAATAAAATTATGCTACCAATTGTGGGGTAGGAATTTTTTTTAATGTGAAAGAGTTTTTCATAATGCACAGACTGGCCTTAGCCTCCCAAGTTCTTATGTTTATAGGCATGCACCATGTATACATGAACTCGGTAAAATCCTAGTCTTGGAAGCTTAGATTGGTTTTCTCTAGGTTCCAATCTCAAGCAACATATAGAGGTAGTAACATAAAGTTCTCATTGTATTCTTTAGGGTTGCACACAACCATGATAATTTGCATTTAAAAAAAAATTAAGACAAGCCCTTTACACCTTTTCACCTTGGGCTACTACAATCCTGTTTTGCCCTTTATTCACTGTGATCAATTTTTTACCTCACATTTGCACTCAAATCATCATAATTAAGTAAAATTACCTCTAATTTGCAATGCTTATCTTTAAAAAAAGTGCACCTGCATACATTTGGAGACAAAGGGTTAATATTGGGTGTCATCTTTGATTTCACAGTACTGTTTCAGAGACAGAATCTCACTAAACCTAGAGCTCATCATTTATGCTACACCTGGTGGCTACAAAGATCTGGAGATCTTCTTTTCTCTGAACTAAATCTGAGATTGGTTGTTTTAAAATGCTCACAACCACACCAACTTTTTTTTGTTGTGGTGGTGGTGGTTTGTTTTTAGTGTTGCTAGTTTGTTGTTGTTTATTTTGTTGGTGGTGGTGGTGGTGTCGGCATTCATCCCAATGCAGGGAATATAAGCTGGGGTCTCCATGCCTACACGGGAGAAAGATTACCAACTAAACCATCTTCCAGCCCTGTAAATCAATCTTATTGGGCCCACATGCAGCATATGACACATTTAGGGATCTTTTCTTCTTTAAAACTTTCCTTCACTCATGGTAGTTTTCTTTCTACCAGTGGTTCTCTTCCTTTACTGGCTCCCTCTCACCAGCTGCCATATGCAGAATTACAAATCTTGAAGTACCCTGCTGTTCTGTCTTTAGACTCCTTATTTACAGGGATGATCACTTTCCCTTGAAATGTCATCCAGAGTCCAATGTTTAAAAACTGTCTTCAATTGGAGTATTTATTATTTATCTTTAGTTCCTATCTCTTTCCAGAACTGACTCATAATGGCAGGTTCCTCAATGCCTTCTGAGGCAAGAATGAATTTGCTGTTCCTTTCAAATTGAATACTTTCCAAACTATTAACCAGTAAATAAAATAAAATAGTTAATATGATTATCGTTGCCTCAGATCTTACTTGGAAACCATATGATGACTACAGTGATTGGTAGAGTAATGGAGGCATGATCTAAAATTGTTTGCTGATATGATATTCTTCCACAGGAAAATTCTTCCAGGGCTGTTGAGATTGTTTGTTTCCATCCTCTGTTGTTACTAAATCTTTACTAAATTTAGGACTGTAAGAACTGATTTACCAAATTGAGTTGGTTTTTTAATATAAACAACAGAGTCCAGGTGAAACCAATAAATAAGCTTTCTCTCTTCTTTGAACTCTGATATATTGTGTTTTTTTTTTTTTTTGTAGTCACTGGTAATCATCTCTTGATCTTTCTGCAAATGTCTGCCTCTTGAAAATTTATGATCTGGTATACCATAAAATGCCTAGTCGTTTTCATTGATAGAGTATGCAATCAATAGTTTATATCTCAGTAAGACTAGAACAGAAGCAAGGATAGATAGATAATGGAAC
Source organism: Mus musculus (assembly GCF_000001635.26). Taxonomy (NCBI): domain Eukaryota; kingdom Metazoa; phylum Chordata; class Mammalia; order Rodentia; family Muridae; genus Mus; species Mus musculus. The sequence continues at coordinate 30,521,145 of NC_000087.7, read as the reverse complement.
TTAATTTAGTTTCATATGCTGAACTCAAGGCTAGTTGTTCCATTCCTACTTAGTAATACTAGGTTAAATATTAAGTTTTTTTATGGTACCAACCACTGATTTTTCTTTTTCTTCATTGAATTTCTGTACATCCATATTAGACTTCTGAAATGTAGTTATATACTGCTCACAAAATTTGTTGTTGATGTTCTTCCTGTAAAGCACAGTAACAAAAGCAGGCACATTTCATACCAATATGAAAAAGAACACTCAAAACAAATTCAATTGAACATTTCATACTATAAAAAGAAAAATAGCAGTATAAAATATCTAATGGGAAATCATTATAGATTTTTCCTCTAACATATTATCAGAGAGGTTTTCATTTACGTTTTAGCTTTTCAAAATTAAAGAAATATAAACACACACAACACACACCTAACACACACACACACACATACACACACACATATATATACATGTACAAAATTTAATTATATTTCAATGTGTTTTTTTTCATTATTTTCTACCAAATATAAGTTCTAATTTATTTTTCATACATTGCCTTAGTAAAGACAGTGCAAAACATGTCAACTAAAATATACAAATTGTCTGCATATGTAATTGTAGTTGTTCCTTTTGAATATTGTTAAACATAATAATCCATAAATTACATTCCTAAGACTATGTGCAAGACTTCTGTATTTCCACAATGAATGTAAATTAAAATTTAAATCTCATTAACATTGACTTAAGCAGAAAATAAAATTTTCATAGATTTCTATGAATTAGATTTAGTTTGCTTGAAGGCATGATGTTATAGGGTTAACTGTTTAGACAAAATCAAAGCCAAACATTTTTACTAAAGAATCAGACATGATATAATTTTTTTTAAACTTCAGCCACATATAATTTTTAAAATGATACACATTTGACCCTACAAATATAACAACTCTACCTCTCTCGTTCGTTCGTTTTGCAAAATCTTTCTAATTTCTGGTTGCTGCCTTTGAAAGATTCTTTGACATAAGTTTCCATCCATTTTCTCTTTATGTGAAGCGTCTTATAAATGTCATCTATATTAAAAATAAAGGGTCATTTTGAAGAAAAAATAGATGATTCCATGTATTCAAGTAAAAATAGATATAGATAAATTTCATTCAATAATGCTATGGAAACTTAAAATTAAATGATAGATATCACAAACATGCTTCATACTTTAGAATACTTAGGGTTTGGTATGTTCAGATGAAGGATGTTCAACCTGTAAAGTCTACAGAAATGTTCCACAACATAGAAAAAAACAGTCCATGTATTTTGGATAAGAAATATCTAATCTTATCTGAATTTTAATTTCTGTAAGGAAAATAATTTTGAGCTTCAAGAACAGTTTTCAAAAGAACAAATGCACAAAACAAAGGATCAAAAGTATACTTAATTCTTCATAGGGAAACACTTTTAATAAAGGCTAATTCTTTTCCAAATCTAAAAAAAGATGATGCAACTGAAAGAACAAACTTGACTGTGGAACTGTTAGACCCATTGTTTAAAATATTCAATTAAAATAAGAGGGCAGCCGGGCATATTGGTTCCCATGTTAATCCTAGTATTCTGGAGGAAAAGGCAGAGAGATATTTGTGTGTTCCAGGTTAACCTGGTCAACATACTGAGTTCCAGGACAGTCAGAGCTACAAATGAGACCCTGTCAGAATCAAACCTGCATTTGATTCCTAGCACCTACATAATGTGCACAAATATCTCCAACTCCAGTTCCAGGGGATGTGATGCCCTGTTCTAAATTCTGCATGCACCAGGTACATATGTATATGACTCACAGACATACTTATAGGCAAAATACCTATATAAATAAAAATAGATAAAAATGTTAAAATCTATGTTTAAAACAATGATCTCCAAGTTTTTTTTTTAATCAAAATAAAATTATTTCTAAAGTGAATTGGTAATTATATTTCAGAACATATCCTTTAAAAAAACAATTGAAGAAAATTATGGTAGGAACTTTTGATCAGTAACTGCTGCAGTTCATGAAAATTGTAATGCTTCAGAAAATGTTTAGTACCTTTCTAGCATGCACAGTTAGCTTTCAGTAACTAGGATGAAGCTATATTTCGGTATACATGTTTAATATTCTCACCATACATAGTGCTAGACAAAATCAGATTATTAAATGATTATTCTGCCTCCTCTAAATAGAGCAAATCCTTCAGTTGAAAAAAAATAATTTGGTAAAATGGGTAACTTGAAAGAAGCAAAATATTATTTTTTAAAAATATAATATTGTTTCATGGGGGTAGAGATATGGCTCAGCAGTTAAGAGTACTTCCTGTTCTTTGCAAAGGACATAGGTTTGGTGTCTAGCACTCATATGGTGGCTCACAACTATCTGACTCCAGTTCCAGGTATCTGAAATAATCAACTGATATCTGAACAACAGGTACACATGTGGTGAACATATATAACTGTAAGCAAAACACTAATACACATAAATAAGTCCAAAAATAGGTATTAGGAGCATTGTTTAGTAAGCCATGTAAGATGTTTTTTTTTGTGTGTATGATCCTAGTATTGGAAGCTTAAGCAGGAGATTTCCAGTGTAAAGACTGCATAGGTTAAATAGGAAAATGCAGGCCAGCCTGAACTACATAATGACACCATATCTCAAAGACAAGTTACTGTCTTCTGAGAAAGCTCACTTAGCATTCAGTTACATATAATTTAAAACAGATACTTTAGAATCTGAGTATCATTCTCTCATTGTTTAGTAAGTTGTCTTCCACTTACAGTTAGATAATTCATTTCATAAAAAGAAAAAAAAACAATGAAGGGATTGGAGAGATGATTCAGCAGTTAAGAGCACTGGTTCCCTTCCAGATTTCTGAGATTGGAGTACCAAAACCCACAAGGTGGCTCACTACCTATAACTTCAGTTTCAGGGGATTCAAGGCCTTCATCTGGCTTCCTCAGGTACAAGACACACTAGTTGTGCACATACACACGTGAAAGAAAAAAAAACAATAACCATAACATAAAATTTAAAAATAAGTTATAAGGGTTACATTAAAGAATTCAGTTTTGCATTGTGCCATATAAAGAAGGAAGCACAGAAGACTCCTAGAAAAGAAACTGACTTAATATAAAATTAGCACTGGATCAATGAAAATATGTTTCATGTATAGAATTTTGTATACATATCACTTAGCTATGAGTACATGGAACTGTGAAATTGTTTACATCTATTTTTTTTTCCTTTTAAAATTCCTTCAAAGCTGTTACAAAAACGCCTCAGTAGTCAAGAGGGCCTACTGTGAAAAGAGGAGGTTCACAAAGTACTTTTTTTTTGTTTTTTAAGTTAAGTAATGTTACTTCATGCTTATCAAAGGATAATTCATCAAAGATGAACTCACAATTCGGAATATCTATGCTCCAAATACAAGGGCAACCAAATTCATAAAGAAATTTTACTAGAACTCAAAGTCCATATTGTACCCCATATAATAATAGTGAGAAACTTCAACACCCCACTCTGAGCAATGGAGAGGTCCTGAAAAAAAGAAATGAAAAAGAGACACTGTGAAACTAATGAGAAGTTATGAAACAATCGGATTCATCAGATACATATATATGTATCTGTCACACACACACAGACACACACAAAGAAACACGCACACATATATTGAAGCAAATTCACACACAGTTCTCATTAGATGAAGAGAAATTATTTGAAAAAAAAATCAACAAACCTTCATGATAATAGTCTTGGATAGATTAAGAATTTTAAGCACATACCTAAATATAGAAGCAAACCAGAAGCCAACATCAAATTAAATGGAAAGAAACTTGATGCAATCCCACTAAAATAAGACAAGACAGGACTAGACAAGGCTTCTTACTCTTTCCCTACCAATTCACTATAGTACTACAAGTTCTAGACAGAGCAACTAGAAAACAAAAATTGGTCAAAGGAATAAAAATTGGAAAGGAATAAATCAAAATATCACTATTAGCAGATAATAAAATAGTATACTTAAGTGACCACAAAAATTCCATCAGAGAACCCATAAACCTGAAAAACAACTTCAGCAAAGTGGCTAGATATACAATTAACTCAAACAAAACAGTACCTTTCTTCTACTCAAAAGATAAACAGGCTGAAAGGCAATTATGGAAACAACACCTTTCAAAAGTCACAAATTATAGTTCCTTGATGTGACTCAAACCAAGCAGGTGAAAGATTTCTATGACAAGAACTTCAAGTCTCTGAAGAAAGAAACTGAAAAATCTCAGAAGATGGAAAGGTCTCCCATGGTCATAGATTAAGTTAGTAAAAATGGCTGTCTTCCCAAAAGCAATCTACAGATTTCATGCACTCTCCATCAAAATTTAAACTCAATTCTTCGTAGAGACAGAAAGAGCAATATGCAAAACCATTCGGAATATCAAAACTCCAGAATATCCCAAAACTATTCTCAACAATAAAAGAACTTCAGGGGGAATCATCCCTGAACTTAAGCTGTATTATGCAGAAATAGTGATTAAAAAAATGTATGGTAATGGTACAGAGACAATGCCTTCATGAAATGGAGAGATTTAAATATATCATCCTGTGTGATCTCAAAGGAAAAAAAAAACATGGTATGCACTCACTGACAAGTGGATATTATCCTAAAAGCTCAGAATACCCAAAATGTAATTCACAGACCACATGAAGCTCAAGAAGAAGGAAGACAAAAGTGTAGGTGTTTCAGTCCTTCTTAGAATGGGGAACATAATATTCCTGATAGGAAATGTGGAGATCAGGGCAGAGACTTAAGGAATGACCATCCAGATTCTGTCCAACCTTTGGATCCATCCCATATACTGAAACCAGGCACAGTCACTATTGTGGATACCAACAAGTGCTTGCTGATAGGAGCCTAATATGACTGTCTCCTGAGAGGCTCTGCCAGGGCTTGGCAAGAACAGAGGCTGATGCTCACAGCCAACAATCAGACTGATCATGGGGTCCCCAGGGGAGCAGTTAGAGGAAGAACTGAAGAAGCTGAAGGGGTTTGCAACCTTACAGGAAGAACAACAATATGAACCGAGCAGACAGTCCAGAGCACTCAGGGACTAAGCCACCAAACAAAGAGGGGCACCCATGACTCTAGCTGCATATAGAGCAGAGGATGGTATTGTCAGACATCAGTGGGAGGAGAGGTCCTTTGTCCTGTGAAAGCTCCATGCCCCAGTGTAGGCAAATGCCAGGGTAGGGAGGTGGAGTATGTGGGTGAGGGAACAGGCTCATAGAAACAAAGCAAGTGTCAAATGGAATAGGGATTTCCTGGGGTTAAACCAGGAAATGGCTGATATTTGAAATGTAAATAAATACACACACACACACACACACACACACACACACACACACACACACACTCTGATGGCTTTAACTGTGACTTCAAGTGGGTTTACATCTAATCACAGGATGATCTAAATTTTTCCCATTCCTGCTAGTTTTTTGATAAATTAGAGTAAATGTGTCTGCATCTCAATCTCCAAATAAAATCATAGTTGCTCTTATCACAACCAAGCTCCTCAACCTTTTTCATCACAATACAAATCTAAGACAAATCTTAAATATAAAATTCTTCCTGGCTGGACAAATATTTTACTGCTACAGCAAGAAGCTCTGGTTTCAATCTTCAGGAATGAAAAATAAAAACCCCCAAAATTTAGATATAAAAAATAAAGAAGGCATGATTCCTCGGGCCCCATTACATTTCTGAGGCTGAGGACTTCAGGTACAAGGCCAGTCCAGGCTGCAATTGAGGTTTCAGACAATCCTGAGATATAGAGCTAGAGCTTACTTTCCTAAACTAAAACAACAAATAAATAAAGACAGCCTGGTCTGAATTATGTCTGAATTCCCAGCACTTCTGAGGCAGAGAGAAGCCTCTAGTATTTGAGGCAGTTTGGAACCTATATATAGAAATTTCGGCAATGTGGCATTTTCACAACACGTTAAAATGTAGACTGGTTTTCAGTTTCATTTTAATAAATTCCTGGTGGGAAGCAGTTGCACAGAAGAGGTTCTTGTCTGTTTCATCCACTAAGTGAAGTCCAGTTTACTCACACCTCACATCCCCAGGCCCCAAGAATACTTTCAGGGTCTCCATTTCCTTGGCCTTCCTGATTTCTGCTAGGAGCTAGTCTGTTCAAACTCTTGCACTTACAGTGAAGTTCTCAGTTTTTCTCAGCAGAGGCCTAAGAGGGAAAGGTCGATTGTGAACCTGGAAGTAGCAACTTCCTGAGTCCAGTGAGGGTCACCTAATCTCATTACTCCTGAAGAAACACCTCCAAAACTCCACCTTCATCCCCACCCAGACCCCTAGCTGAACCAGGATTAACCAACAGACAATTGACTACCTCCACTGAGACTTCATCCTACCATGATTCTTCAAGAATTTTGCTTCCTCAAGAACTCTTTGTAGCCACCATACTGGGTAACAGGGTTTGAACAGCGGGAAAACAATCTCAGCCAAGCCCATTGCTGATTGGCTGTGTTTGCACATGAGTACTAAGGGTAAGAGAGGCTCTTTCAATCATCTGTGATTAAAGCTTCAAAAAGCGGGTAGTATTTTAACTTCCTCTACTACCCAGAGGCTTTCCATTTTCTAAGTTTGCAATACTAACTTGAAAGTTAAAATAAAATGAACTCCAAAGACGACTCTCCTACTTTGTTTCAGATGAAGGGGCTGTTCTGTGTAACTCTAAATTGTTTTTTTTTGTTTTGTTTGTTTTTTTTTTTTTGTTTTTTTTTTAAACTAAAGTGTTTTTGCATGTTTGTATTTATATAACATGTATGACTAGTTCCCCTAGAAACTAGAATAGGATGCCAAAATCCCTGGATCTAAAATTAAAAATGATTTTGAGAATTATCTGGGTTCTAGGAACTAAACCTTGGTTCTGTACAAAAGCAACAAGTGTTCTTAATTTCTAAGCCATCTTTCCATTCCTATCCTGTGTGTGTTTTAAGGTGTGCTGGATCATTTCTAACGATAGATGTTTAATTTTACTATATAATGGATAGTATAAAAAATGACTCTGTTAATGTTGTCTATTTCCAGAAACAGAAAAACAAACAAACAAACAAACAAAACAGCAACAAAAAAAAAACATAATTTTAATGGATTGTGTAAATCATAAAAAGTTTCAGGATAAAAATGGAGTGTATACATTTCAGTATATGGGTGCATAAGGAGGCCAGATATAGACATCTGTTTTATTCTCAATTATATTCCAAATTTCTTTTTCATTTTCTCTTTTTTTTTTTTTTCAAGTCAGGGTTTATCTGAAAAGCTCTGGTTAACCTGGAACTCACCCTGTATACCAGGGTGGCGTCAAAATCAAAAATCTCCCTGCCTCTGCCTCCCAATGTCTGGGATTAAGGCATGTGCCACCACTGACTGACCCAACTTAAAACTTGAGATAGGTTCTCTCTGAATATGCAGCTAACCAATGCCACTACCTCGGCTAGCCAACAAGCTGTCTCCACCTACTCAGCACTGGTTGGCAGCCTGCATTTTAGAAGTGGATTCTAGGCCCCCACTTTTATTTTCAAGGAAAACATTTTACTAAAACAGCCATCTCTCTAGCCTCTCTTCAAGGTTTGTTCTGTTGCTATAGACACTGCAATTTTTTGTTTGTTTGTTTTTTGTTTGTTTGGTTTCTTTTTCTATTTCTCTAATCATGCCTAAGTTTAGGCTCCTAAAATGCTTAGTGGTGGTTTTGCTTGTTTCCTTACAACAGCAAATTGGTTTTCTTGCTCACTTTACAATTTGCAGTTAATTTGGCACACTGGACGAACTGACATTTCATTTACTAGGCTTATTGCTGTGTTTTGTTTCTTTGGTGCTTTTTTTTTTTTTTTTTTTTTTTGTTAATTTGCTGGGTTTTTTTTTTTTTTTGCTGGTTTTTTGTTTTTGTTTTTGTTTTCACCACTGAAGATGAAATTTATAACTTTTAATGGTGCTTTACCACTGACCTACATCTTTAGTTAATCTTTAGTTTTGAATGTTGGATGAGAAGTTATCTGTGTGTATTTTTTAAAGAAAACTATAATTTCTGTGAAGCCTACAATTATCCCCCTATGCTATAGGTTCTATAGAGATCTGTTTCCCTCGTTTGGCCTCTTCAAGAAACAGGGAAATATTTTTAAAACACATACCTCCAGATTTATCCAACATACTGCCTACTTCATGTCTGTGAAGACAGAACAATAAAAAATTAAAGCAAGAAATATAGTAGACTGGTAGGCCATTTTTTTTACCACACACAAAACTTTACACAGAACCTTCTTTAATTTTTTATAATAAATATATAATGTTTGGTTTGGAACAAATGTCATATGCATATAAAATATGTGGTGGACTACCGACTTGAACTTGGATTATTTACTTTTAACAATTCATACGTTTACACCCCACAAGGAGTTTATTCATAACTCTCCCACACTTGCCGAGACCCTTTTTTTTCCCAGATAGTCCCCTACTTATTTTTATGATGTTTCTCCTTTTCTGTGAGTGTGTCAAATATCACATGCAGGTGGTCCTATTGTATGAGTTCCTATGTGTTTGTGATCACAAAGTCTAAAGGATCCCAAGCTGGGCTTGAACTTAACATATAGCAGCATCTGACATTGAAATGCTGATCTTCCTGAATCTACTTTTCCAGTGAAGGTAACACAAACACTACTTTTGAAGTACTCTATTGAACTGGCAAAAAAAAAAAAAAGAAAAAAAGAAAAAGAATTGAAAATATTACCCCATGTCTTCATCTCCTTTTACTTGAGGCGATATATATCCATCTTTACCAATTGCTGGGTTATTTACTGTATTGACAATAGAAAATGTAAACATTTGAAAGTATGCCATATTAGTAATAGTTAATAAAGTACTATCAATTTGAATTTCTTTGGAAAAACTGCCCGTTTTGAGTTTTTGAAACAGATTTTAAAAACTAAGTAAAATTAAGTACATCCAGGAAATCTAGTACACAAGAAGAAGAAAAAACATAAGGATAACGGGTATAGATGAGAAGTAAGATTTCCAAATTATAGGGTCAGTGAATATCTTCAATAAAACTATAAAAGAAACCTTTCCTAACCTAATGAAAGAGATGTCCATGAACATACAAGAAGCATGCAGAACTCCAAATAGTTTGGACCAGAAAAACAACAACAAAAACAAAAATCCCTGCCATCATATATTAATCAAAGCACCAAATGCACAAAACAAAGAAAGAATATTAAAAGCAGTAAGGTAAAATGGTCAAGTAACATATACAGGAATTCCTATCAGAATTACACCTAACTTCTCCCCAGAGACTATGAAAGCCATAAGATCCACGGTAGATATCATACAGACACTAAGAGAGCAGAAATAAGAGCCAAAGCTATAATATGCAGCAAAACTATTTTACCATAGATTGAGAAAACAAGGTATTCCGTGAAAAAACAATATTTACACAATATCTTTGAACAAATCAAACCCTTCAAGGGATAATAAAGGGAAAACTCCAATATAAGGAGGGAAATCACATGCTAGCAAAAACAAGATATTAATCTTGAAGTAAACCTAAAAGAAGATAGCTACATGAACAAAGTTCCAACAAAAATAACAGGAAGAAACAAAGACTTTGTCTTAGTATCTCTTAATATCGCCATATTCTATTCACCAATTAGAAAGAAATAGACTAACAGACTGGATGTGTAAGCAAGACCCAGCATACCAGAAACGAACCTCAGGAACAAAGACAGACATTACCTCACAGTAAAAGGCTGGAAAACAATTTTCTAAGCAAATGTTCCAAAGAAACAAATTTGGAGTAGCCATTCTAATATCAAATAAATTTGACTTTCAACCCAATGTTATCAAAAAAGACAAGGAGTGACACTTCATATTCATCAAAGTTAAAATTTACCAAGATGAATTTTCAATTCTAAACATTTATAGTCCAAATGCAATGGCATCCATATTCATATAAGAAACTTTAGTACAGCTCAAAATGCACATTGCACGACACACAATAATAGCAGAAGACTTCAACAACCCTCCCTCATCAATGGAAAGATCCTGGAAAGAAAAATTAAAAAAAAGACACAGTTAAACTAACAGAAGTTATGAAACAAATACATTAGTTGATATCTATAGAACATTTTATTCTAGAACAAAAATTGTCCATTCTGCTCAGCACCTCATGACGCCTTCTCCAAAATTAACAATATAATCAGTCACAAAACATGCCTCAACAGATATAAAAATATCCAAATAATCTCATACATCCTATCTAATCTCCAAGGACTAAGGCTGATCTGAAATAATAATATAAATAATTGAAAACCCATGTACACGTAGAAGGTGAACAAAAATCCAGTCAGTGATAAATCAGGTAGGGAAGAAATAAAAAAAATAAATATAAGACTTTTTAGAGTTTAAAAAAAATGAAGTTACTACATACTGAAAGTTGTGGAACACAACTAAAGCAGTGTTAAAGGGAATCTCATAGCTCTGAATGCCTCTAAATAGAAACTGGAGAGAAGATACAGTAGTAGGTTGACAGAACACCTAAAACCCCTTGAATAACAGGAAGGAAATTCACCCAAGAGGAGTTGAAGGCAGGAAATAATCACACTCAGGGCTGAAATCAAACAAGTGGAAACAAAGGAACTATAACATAAAATCAAACAAACTAGGAGCTGGACCTTTGAGAAAGTCAACAAGATAGATAAAACATTAGCCAGACTAATTACAGGGCACAGGGAAAATATCAACATTAACAAAACCAGTAATGAAAAGGGAGACATAACAACAGATACTTAGTAAATCCAAAAAAATCATCAGATCCTACTATACAAGCCTGTAACTTAGCAAAAGTGGAAAATCTGGATGAATTGGACAATTATCTAGACAGATGTCAGGTACTAAATTTCAATCAGGTTGAGATAAACCCTGTAAACTCTCCCATAACCCCCAAAGAAATAGAAGCAGTCATTAAGAGCTCCCCCCTCCAAAAAAAAAAAAAAAAGCCCCGTATCTGATGGGTTTAGTACAGATTTCTATCAGACTTTCAATGAAACACCAATACCAACAATCTTCAATCTATTATGCAAAAACAAAAGAAAATGAACACTACTTAATTTGTTCTATGAAGCCACATTTACTCTTATACCCAAACCATACAAAATCCCAATGAAGACAGGATACTTCAGACCAATTTAACTTATAAATATTGATGCAAAAATACTCAATAACATCCTGTTAAACACAATCCAAGAACACATCAAAATGATCATCCTACATGATCAAGCGGCTTCATCCCAGGGATACAGGAATGGTTCAATATATGGGAATCCATCAATGTAATCCAATATGTAAAGAATCTCAAGGAAAAAAACACAGTATTATCTCATTAGACACTGAGGAATCATTTAAAAAAAAATCAACACACCTTCATGATGAAAGTCTTGGATAGATTCAGAAAGCAAGGCCCATAACTAAACATAGTAGCAAACCAGGATCCAACATCAAAATAAATGGAGAGAAACTCGATGCAATCCCACTAATATATGACAAGGCTTCCCACTCTCTCCCTACCTATTCACTATAGTACTAGAAGTTCTAGCCAGATTAAATAGACAACAAAAAGAGGTCAAAAAGTTAAAAATTGGAAAAGAACAAATGAAAATATCACTATTAATAGGTAATAAGATAGTATATTTAGTGACCCCAAAAAAATCCACTAAAGTACCCTTAAGCCTGAGAAACAACTTTAGCAAAGTGATTGGATATACAATTAACTCAAATAGATCAGTAGCTTTCCTCTACTCAAAGGATAAACAGGCTGAAAAGGAAGTTATGGAAACAACACTCTTCACAATAGTCTCATACCTTGGTGTGACACGAAAAAAGCAAGTCAAAGTTCTGTAGGACAAGAACTTCATGTCTCTGAAGAAAGAAATTGAAATTCTCAGAAGATGGAAAGATCTCCCATGGCCATAGATTGGTGTCCCAAATAATTTAGTAAGAATGTCTATCTTGCCAAAAGTAAGCTCTGATTCCATGCCCTCTCCATCAATATTCAAACTTAATTTTTTATAAAGATAGAAAGAGCAATATGCAAAATCATTTGGAATAACGAAAATCCAGGATATTGTAAAACTATTCACAACAATAAAAGAACTTCAGGGGGAATCATCCCTGACCTCAAGCTGTATTATAGAGAAATAGTGATAAAAATGTATAGTGACCATAAAGAAAAAATGACTTCAGGAAGTTCACACGCAAACGTATATGTCTAAAGTATATCATCCTGTATGAGGTAACACAATCCCAAAGGAAAAAATATGGTATGCACTCACTGATAAGTGGATATTATCCTAAAAGTTCAGAATACCCAAAATGTAATTCACAGACCACATAAACCTTAAGAAGGAAGAAAAAAGTGTGCATGTTTCCGTCCTACTCAGAATGGGGAACAAAATACTACTGGGAGGAAATATGGAGACAAAGTGCAGGGCAGAGACTGAAGGAACGACCATTCAGAATCTGCCCCACCTGTGGATCCATCCCGTATATAAACACCAGACCCTGTCACTATTGTGGATACCAACAAATGATTGCTGAAAGGAGCCTAATATGGCTGTGTCCTTAGGGGCTCTGCCAGAGGTTGGCAAAAACAGAGGCTCATGCTCACAGCCAACAATCAGACTGATTATGGGGTCCACAGTGGAAGAGTTAGAGGAAGGACTGAAGGAGCTGAAGGGGTTTGTAACCTTACAGGAAGAACAATAATATGAACCAAGCAGACCGCCCCCCACCCCAGAGCACTCAGGGACGAAGCCAGCAAACAAAGAGGGGGACCCATGGCTCCAGCTAAATACATAGCAGAGGATGTCCTTGTCAAACATCAATGAGAGGAGAGGTCCTTGGTCATGTGAAGTTTGGTGTCCCAGTGTAGGCAAATACTAGAGCAGGGACATGGGTGTTGGTGGGTGGGGGAACATGCTCATAGAAGCAGAGGGAGGGTGGAATGGTAAAGGGAATTTCTGGGGTGAAACCAGGAAATGACTAATATTTGAAATGTAAATAAACACACACACACACACACACACACACACACACACACACACACACACACACACACACCTAATATGATGGCTTTAACTGTGACTTCAAGTGGGTTTATATGCAATCACACGATGATCTAAATTTTGGTCCCATTGTTGCTAGGGTTTTGATAAATTAGAGTAAATGTGTTTGCATCTCAATCTCCAAATGAAATCATGGTTGCTTTTATCATAACCAAGCTCCTCAATATTTTTCATCATAATACAAATCTAAAGCAGATCTAAAATATAAAGTTTTTCTGGTTGGACAAATATGTTACTGCTACAGCAAGAAGCTCTGGTTTCAATCTTCAACAAGGAAAAAAGGAATAAAAAACAAACAAACAAACAAACAAACAAATTTTAAATATAAAAAATAAAGAACACATATTTCCTCAGGCCCAGGTACATTTGTAAGGCTGGGGACTTCAGTTTCAAGGCCAGTCAAAGCTGCAGGTGAGGTTTCAGACAATCCTGAGATATAGAGTTAGAGCTTACTGTCCTAAACCAAAACAACAAATAAATAACAACAACCTGGCCTGAATTATGTCTGAAGTCCCAGCACTTCTGAGGCTGAGAGGAGCCTCTGTATTTTGAGGCAATTGGAGCCTATACATAGAAATTTCGGGAATCTGCCATTTTAACAACAGGTAGAGGTAAATGAAGACTGGTTTTCAGTTCGTTTTTAATGAATTCCTGGCAGGCAGCAGCAGCTAAAAGAAGGTTTTAGTCTGTTGGCTCCACTAACTGACTTCCAATTTACTCACTCCTCACCTCCCCAAGCCCCAAGAAGACTTCCAGGGTCTCCAATTCCCTGGCCTTCCTGCTTTCTGTTAGAAAATAATTCTGTTCAAACCCCTGCCCTTAGCGAAGTTCTCTGTTTTTCTCAGCAGAGACCTAAGTGGGAAAAGTTGATTGTGAGCCTGGAAGCAGTACCTTCCTGAGTCCAGTGAGGGTCACCTCCTCTCCTTACTCCTAAAGTAACACCTCCACCCCTCCACCTTCTTCCCCACACAGGCCCCCAGCTCAAACAGGATTAATCATCTTTCAACAGACAATTGACTACCTCTATTGAGACTTCTCCCTACCATGCTTCCTCAAGAACCTTGCTTCCACAAGAACTCGGCTTGATGACTACCACAAAGCATACTGGGTAACAGGGTTTGGATAGCGGAAAACAATCTCAGCCAAGGCCCTTGCTGATTGGCAGTGTTTGCACATGTGTACTAAGGGTGAGAAAGGCTCAATCAGTCGTCTGTCATTGAAGAGCAAAAAGGAGGTAGTATTTTAGCTGCCACTACTACCCAGAGGCTTTCCATTTTCCAAGTTTACAATACTAACTTGAAAGCTAAAATAAAATGGACCCCAAACAAGACTCTCCTACTTTGTTTCAGATGAAGGTGCTGTTGTTTGTAATTTTCAATTGTTTTATTTATTTAAGTAATTTGTTTTTGCATGTTTGTATTTATAAACATGCATGTGTGGTGCACATAGAAACTAGAAGAGAATTCCAAAACCCATGGATATAGAATTAAAAATGGGTTTGAGCCATTGTGTGGGTCCTAGGAACTAAAACTAGGTTCTGTCCAAAAACAAGTGCTCTTAATTTCTAAGCCATCTTTCCATCCCTGTCCTTTGTGTCTTTTAAGGTGTGCTGATCATTTTTCTTGAAACATGTTTATTTGTACTATACAGTGGAGATTACAAAATTATAACACTTTCTTAATATTGACAATTTCCTCAAAGAGAAAAAACAAAAAGACAAAAACCATCATTTTAATGGATTGTGTAAATCAGATAAAGAGTATTGTAAAAAACTGATGCATATACATTTCAGTATAAGTATGCATAAGAAGGCGTCAAATAGACATTTGCTTCATTCTCAATCACATTCCAACTTCCTTTTTTTTTTTTTTTTTTTCAAGGCAGGGTTGTAGTCCTGGACCTCACCCTGGTTACCAACTGCTGGGATTAAGGCATGAACCACCTCTGACTGCCCAAACTTAAAACTTGAGACAGGTTCTCTCTGATTGTGCAGCTCACCAATGCCACTAGCCTGGCTAGCAGCAAGCTGTCTCCACCTACTTTTCACTGGGTTGCAGCCTGCATTTTTAAAGCCGATTTAAGACCCCCTCCTTAATTTATATACTTTCAAGGAAAGCACATTACCAAAACAGCCATCTCTCTAGCCCCTCTGAGAGGTTTGTTCTCTTGTGGTAGCCACTGTATATTTTTTTTTCTTCTCTAATCATGCCTAAGTTTAGGCTCCTAAAATGCTTATTGCTGGTTTTGCTTGTTTCCTTACAAGAGCAAACTGGGTTTCTTGCTCATTTTACAATTTGCAGTTAATTTGGCAAACTGGACAACCTAACATTTCATTTGCAAGACTTATAACTGTGTTTTGCTTGTTTGGTAGGATTTTTGTTAATTTGGTGCATTTGTTGGTTTGTTTGGGGTTTTTATTGTTATTGTTTTGTTTTGTTTCTTTGTTTGTTTTTGTTTGTTTATTTTTGCCACTGAAGATGAAACTCATCACTTTTAAATGGTGATTTACCACTGAGCTACATCTTCAGCTAATCTTGCATTCTGAATGTTTGCTGAGAAGTTATCTCATATTTGTTTTAAAGGAAACTACAATTACTGTGAACCCTAAAATTGTCCCCTTTTGCTATACAGTCTAGAAATCTGATGCCCTCTTCTGACCTCTTTAAAAAACAGGCAAATACCTCCAAAAACACATACCTTCAGATTTATCCAACATACTGTCTACTTCATCTCTGTGAAGAAAGGAAAATAAAAAATTAATGCAAGAAATATAGTGGACTGGTAGGACATTTTTCTTACCCACACAAAACTTTAAAAAGAACTTTCTTTTAATTATTTATAATAAATATATAATGTTTGGTTAAGAACAAATGTCATATATATATATATATATACATATACATATGTATATATATATATATATATTACATGGTGGAGTATCAAAGTGATCTTGTATCCTTTACTTTTACCAATTCATACATTTACACCCACAGTAGTTTATTCATTAGTCTCCCACTCTTGCTGAGACCCTTCTTCTTGCCAGATGGTCCCCCTCTTATTTTCATGATTTTTCTCCTTTTCTTTTTGTGTATATCTTGGAAGATCTCAGGCAGGTGGTCATATTGTACTAGTTGCTATGTGTTTGTTATCACAAGGTCTGAAGGCCCTCAAGCTGGGCTTGAACTCAACATATAGCAGTGTCTGATTTGTATTGCTATCTTCCTGAATCTACTTCTCCAGTGAAGGGAATACAAACACTACTTATGAAGTAATCTATTGAGCTGGCAAAAAATATTGAAAATGTTACCCCATATCTTCATCTGCTTCTGCTTGAGGCGATATATTCTCATTTTTATCAAACGCTGGGCTCTTTACTGTATTAACAATAGAAAACAGAAACATTTGAAAGGATTCTATATAAGTAATAGTTAATAAAGTACTATCGATTTGAATTTCTCTCGAAAAACTCTCCATGTAAATTTTTGGAAGAGATTTTAGAAAGGAAATATTTACACCGAGAAAATCCAGGACACAAGGAGATGACAAAACTTAAGGATAATAGGTATCAATGACAAGTAAGTTTTTCAAATTTAGGGACAGTGAATATATTCAACAAAATTATAGAAGAAAACTTCCCTAACCTAAAGAAAGAGTTGCCTATGAATATACAAGTAGCCTACAAAACTCCAAATAGTTTGGACCACAAGAGAAATTTCTTCCATCATATAGAAATCAAAACTCCAAATGCATAATAAAAAAAAAAGAAAAGAAAAAGAAGAATATTAAAAGCACTAAGGGAAAATGGTCAAGTGACTTATAAAGGAAATCCTATCAAAACTATACCTAACTTATCCCCAGAGATTATGAAAGCCATAATATCCAGGGCAGATGTCATACAGACCCTAAGGGAAAAGAAATGCCAGACAAGGCTACTAGACGCATCAAAAAATTTTACAATAGATTGAGAAAACAAAACGATATCTACACAATATGCTCGAACAAATCCAGCCCATCAAGTGGGTAATAATGGGAAAACTCCAATATAAGGAGGGAAATTACACTCTAGAAAAACCAAGAAATTGATCTTGAAGCAAACCTAAAAGAAGAAAGCTACATGAATCACATTCCAACTCTAACAACAAAAATAACAGGAAGCAACAACTACTTTTCCTTAATATCTCATAATATCAGCGGACACAATTCACCAATAAAAAGACATAGAATAACGGACAGGATGTGTAAGCAAGACCAAGCATACTAGAAACAAATCTCAGGGACAAATACAGATATTACCTTAGAGTAAAAGGCTGGAAAACAATTATCCAAGGAAATGTTCCAAAGAAACAAGTTGGAGTAGCCATTCTAATATCAAATAAATTCGACTTTCAACCCAAAGTTATCAAAAAAAAAAGAGGAGGGACACTTCATATTCATCAATGTTAAAATTTGCCAAGATGAATTCCCAATTCTGAACATTTATACGCCAAATGCAATGTCATCCACACTCATAAAAGAAACTTTAGTAAAGCTCAAAAACACACATGAATAGAGCATTAAAAGAAACCTTGACTAAATTGGTTTTAGAGACCTGCAGAAAAGATTATGCAGCTCTTTTTTCCCTTCACCTTGTTCTGAGTATGGAACACCACAGGGAAATTTAAACTTACACCATTCGAACTCCTCAACTGGGGACCCCCCCCCCCTTTAACAGAAGCAGGGGGAATGTTTGACACTCATGTTTCTTTTTCAGAACTCCCACTAGCTCACTTGAAGGACCTACAACTGGTCAGAAAAGATGCCTTGGAAATGTTGAAACACAATAAAAAACTAAAACAAAAACACAAAAACAAAAAACATACGAACCAGAAACCATCTTGGTGCCACATAAATTTCAAACAGGAGTACCTGTCCTGGTCTGGTGCCACCATTCTGGCAAACTTGAACTCAGATCAAAAGGACTCTCCCTGATGATTCTCACAAGCCCTGCTGCCACACCTCCAGCATGTGCCCAGTTCTGGCATCCAGCCTGCCATGGCCCACTGGCCTGGCACTGCTCACGCACAGTGGGCACTGCACAGGAACCTCCCTCCCTCCCTCCTCCCACTGGCAAGAGGCTCTTTTGTCTCATTCAAGGGGCTTCTGAGGTTCTCAATCTTACATATCCTAAAGCTGTGACTTCATGTTGGCTTTGTTTGGCAGCTGGGCCAGAGGTTTAATTTTCTAACTTATAAGATCAGAACTATGTACTAGAAGGAGTGGGAAATGTGAGACTACAACTTAGAGCGTTTCTCCCTGGAAGGTAAAGCACCTGGATATTCTCCAAGATTGTTTTCCCTGATTTATAAAAATACAGCCAGAAAGAGACTCTATGTTATCTACAGCCACCAAAAAGCCTTTTGGTTTCTGAGCCTTACAGCTAGAGATTCGAAAATTGGAGTTTTGCCAAGGACATCCGGGCAGAGAAGAACACTCCTCCCAACTCTTCCCAACTCCTCCAAACTCTCCTCCCAACTCATCCCAATTCCTCAGCTAGCTAATAAAAACCTTCTTCTGTCACATCTCAGAGTCATACGCCCCTGCCCTGCACAGTGGAAGGAGTTTGTCCTTAGCTAGCTGATAATAAAACCTCTTGCAGTTTGCATCAGGTGTGGATTTCTCTCAAGTCATTGGGGTGCTGGCCAGCTCATCCCGGGACTTTACTGGACTTGAGAGGAGGTCCATCTTCGGGGTCTTACACATGGAGACCTAATACCAAAACTCTTCAAACTATTATGCAAAATCAAAAGAGAAGGAACACTATTGAATTTGTTCTATGAAGCCAGATTACAATTATATTCAAACCATACAAAAACTCAATGAAGAAAGGAAACTTCAGACCATTTTCCCTTATGAATTTCGAAGCAAAAATACTCAATAAAATCACTGCAAATCAAATAAAAGAATACATCAAAACGATCATCCATCATGGTCAAGTAGGCTTCATCCCTGTAATGCAGGGATGGTTTAATATATGGAAATCTGTCAACTTAATCCACTATAGAAACAAACTCAAAGACGAAAACAACATGATCACCTCATTAGATGCTGAGAAAACATTTGACAAAACACAACACCCATTCATAATAAAAGTCCAGGAAAGGTCAGGAATTCAAGGCCCATATCTAAACATAAAAAAAAAAACAATAGACAGCAAACGAGTAGGAAACATTAAACTAAATGAAACAATCCCATTAAAATCAGGGACTAGACAAGGCTGCCCACTTTCTTCATACCTATTGAATATAGTAGTTGAAGTCCTAACCAGAGCAATTAGACAACAAAAGGAAAACAAATGAATACAAATTGGAAAGGAAGAAGTCAAAATATCACTATTTCCAGAATATATGATAGCATGTATCAGTGACCCAAAAATGTACCAGAGAAATCGTAACCATATATATGACTTCAGTGCAGTAGGTGAATATAAAATTAACTCAAACATATCAGTGACCTTTCTCTACTCAAAGGAAAAAGAGGATGAGAAAGAAATTAGGGAAAAATCACCCTTCACAATACTCACAAATAATATAAAATAGCTTGGTGTGACTCTAACTTAGAAAGTGAAAGATATATATGATAAAAACTTCATGTCTCTGAAGAAAGAAATGAAACAAGATCTCAGAACATGGAATGAACTCCCATGCTCATGGATTGGAAGGATTAATATAGTAAAAATGGCTGTTCTGCCAAAAGTAGTTTATAGATTCAATACAATCCCCATCAAAATTCCAACTCAATTCTTTACTGAGTTAGAAAGGGCAATTTACAAATTCTCCTGGAATTTGATAAAAACAAACAAACAAACAAACAAAAAAAAACAAACCAACAACAACAACAACAAAAAACCTGGTATAGGAAAAACTATTCCCAACAATAAAAGAACCTCTTGTGGAATCACCATGCCTGACCTCAAGCTGCACTACAAAGCAATTGTGATAAACAGTACATGGTACAGGTATAGTGGTAGACAGGTAGATAAATGAAATAGAACTGAAGTCAGAGAAATAAACCTATAGTCACTTGATCTTTGACAAAGGAGCTAAAACCATCTAGTGGAAAGGAGACAGCATTTTCAACAAATGGTGTTGGTTCAATTGGCAGTTAGCATGTAGTAGAATGTAAATTGATCTATTCTCATCCCCTGTGCAATGCTCAAGTCTAAGTCGATCAAGGGACTGCACATAAAACCAGAGACACTGAAACTTATAGAGGAGAAAGTGGGGAATAGCCTGGAATACATGGGCAAAGGGGGAATATTCTTGAAAAAAAAAAATACCACCAATGTCTTGTGCTATAAGATTAAAAATGGACAAATGGGACCTCATAAAATTGATAAGGTTATACCCAGAAGTTCAAACTTGTAATAAGGAAACATGCTTCACTTTGTCCATAGCAGCCTTATGTATAATAACAAGAAGCTGAAATGAAACCAGATGACTCTCTTTAGAGGAATGTATATAGAAAATATGGTACATTTACTTAATGAATTACTACACAGCTATTAAAAACAATGAATTCATGAAATTTTTATACAAATGGATGGATCTGGATGATATCTTCCTAAGAGAGTTAACCCAATCACAAAAAACACACATGATATTCACACATTGATGAGTGGATATTATCCCTGAAGCTCAGAATAACCAAGGTAAAATGTGCAAAACCCATGAAACTGAAGAAAGAAGACCAAAGTGTGGATATTCCATTCCTTCTTAGAATGGGGAACCAAATAATCATGGAGGGAGTTACAGAGACAAAGATTGGAGCTGAGAATAAAAGAATACAGAGACTGCCTCACTTGGGGATCCATCCCATATACAACCACCAAATCCAGACACTACTGAAGATGCCAACAAGGGCTTGGGTGCAGGAGAATGATATAGTTGTCTCCTGAGAGGATCTGCTAATGCCTGACAAATAAAAAAGTGGATGTTCACAGACATCCTTTGGACTTAGCACAGGGTCCCCAATTATGGAGCTGGAGAAAATACCTAAGGAGCTTAAGAAGTTTGCAGGCCCCTAGAAGAAAAAACAACATGAACTAACAAGTACCCCACAATTCCATGGGATTAAACCACCAATCAATGAAAACAAATAATGGGACATATGACTCCAGCTTCATATGTAGCAGAGGATGGACTAGTCAGGCATCAATGGGAGGAGAGACACTTGTTCCTGTAAAGATCCTATGCCCCAGTATGGGGGAATACCTGGGTTAGGAATTGGTAGATGGTGTGTTGGGGAGATGGGGGAGAGGGGAGAGGACAGGAGATTTTTTGGAGTGGAAACTAGAAACGGGGATAATATTTGAAATGTAAATAAGGAAAATATATAATAGAAAAAGAAAGGAAATAATTTATTTGCAGGTTTTATGAAATAAATTCATGTTTGGCAAACATATTATACGAACAATGTTCACGTCTTTTCTTGAGGTGAAATCAAGAAAGTTCTTCTCTCTCAACATATGCTGATATAGTTCCAAGAGTAGGTTTATGTGCTGCAAAACCTTGTATATAGGAATAGAGAGATATAGGTAAAATTAGAAATGAAGTATATGTAAGCTCTTAACAAAGACTTCTTCCATTTCAGGTGACTAGGTAAAGTCTAATGAACTGCAGGACACAATTAATACTGGAAATGCTATACCTTCCGAAAGAGCCTCCTCTGAAACTTTTATGTCATCATCCTCATCATCAAAGTCCAAAAGTAATAAGTAACCTTCCTTTGGTATCACCTTCAATTTCTTAAGAGCCATTCTTCTCATAAGAACTCAGTAGTCTTCTTAGTTAATAAAAAAGAAAAAAAACAATAAAAAAAACAATAAAAATAAAAAGGAAAAAAAAGAACTTAGTTACCTGATTAAAAATTATCATTTAAATAATTAAAAATAACAAAACATCAAATAATTATTTTAGCTCAATGAAAGATCATTTCTTTTTTACTTAACATGTATATTTTTAATCAATTGCCTTTATCAGAGAGTTCTGTGTACATATTCAATATGGTGATGCATATATATATACTTACCCGTACCATTTCCTCCGTGTATCCCATTTATCATGTCCCTCTCCCTCACAACTTGTTTTAAAAACTTCTTTAACTCACTTCTTTAAAAACCTTCTTTAGAACCTAAGTTATCAATCTGCCATTTCTCAGTTTAAAAAGAGACAAAAACTTGCCAACCTTCAACATATGAGTCCTCCCCTCCTCCCAAAAAAATGATGAGCAACATCCTTTAACCTTTGAGGCATCTGAATTTTGGTCCTATCTCCCACAGAATATTTTTAAACAAAACATCAGCAATTCTGTTTACCAGTTTATCTCAGTGTAACGTAAACTCACAGTTCTATCCAGAAAGATAAAGAACATGGTAACTGTATATTCATATCAAAAAGATCCACCACTAAGTCTACAAAAAAACATGAACTACCACCACCACCCACACAGAAAGATCTTATATTGGAGAAATTAGGGATTTGGGGAAGCCGAGGATTTCAAACATCTGAAGATTGTAAGTTCAAGGCCAGGCCAAGCCGGGCCAGCTGAAACTACAAAGATAGATCCCATCCTACAGAACCTAAACTGAGAGAAAAAGCTGAAATTGGTGGTGCAAGTCTTTAATCCCAATACATGGGAGACTGAGACAGAAAGATCTGTGGTCAGAATCCATCCCCAATGACTTATGAATCTCTTACAATTATCTCCTCTTCTTCTTTTCATTCATCTTCCTATGCCATTCTACTGTCTGCAATGTTCATACAGTCTATACCAAAGGAACACACCATAGAGAAGACAATGAGGAGGGAGGAATCCTCAGTGTGTTTCTAAGGGATCCTGAATATCACACAGGACAATCGCCAAGGCATCTCACCAATGGATCCCTGTTCCCTGACCCACAGTCCTGCAGCTGGTTCTCTGATCCTATCCCCAGGCCCCAAGCTTTTCTCTTCCAAGGGTTCCCAATTCTCTATGGCCCTGACCTGTTCGATCCTCTTCCATGAATATGGTCCTCCACCTTCCATTCACCCTCAGATTCCACAGAAAATGGCGATCAGGAGGCTTTTCCTCACATAGTGGCCTCCTGGGCCTGAGATTCCCCACCCTGTCACACCTCGATTAACTGTCCAACAACCCTGATCAGGGCAGACTATCACTTACAGCTCATCTAAGAGGAGAACACCTTCCCAACCGCACCCTTCTGTGCTTAGCTCCTCAATGGCAAAAAAAAAAAAAAAAACCCGTTGTCAGGGGCCACACCCGGACAGAAGCCTCAGAGGATCCTTTGTGATGCCAGCTGGAGCAAATAGGTCTCACCAAAGAACTGTGCTGATTGGCTGAATACACCCTGCGCATGCGTTCACGGAATACCAAGTACTTTGAAGGGAGATTTTAGAAGGTGGGAGTAATCTACTGGCTTTAAGACAAATGATTTCCAGTTTGTTGGTTGACAAGTGCTTACAAACTTGAAAATCCAGAACAAATATGTAACATATGAAATACAGCAAATGGCTCTACTTAATTTCAGCTGTAGAGGCTCTTGTAAGCATTTTTGGTTTTTTATTTATTTATGTGCATAAACATTTAATAATGTGGACTTCTGCATGTACACATGCACACCAGAAGAGTCTATGCTGCCCTAAGAGTTCAGAAGGGAACATGCAGATTTCCTACAACCTCTGGTACTCTCCTCTCTCTACTTTCCTAGTCCTCAGCTTGATAGAAGAGTGTGCTAGGCAGTGCAGGCCCTCTCTCTCTCACCTATGTGCTTGGCCGCTCAGGCCCTCTCTCTCACTTAGGCGTTAGGCTGGGCAGGTCCTCTCTCTCTCTCTCTCTCTCTCTCTCTCTCTCTCTCTCTCTCTCTCTCTCTCTCTCTCTCTCTCTCTCTCTCTTAGGTGCTAGGCTTCACATGTTCTCTCTCTCTCTCTTATGTGCTACACTGCCCAGGGCCCTTCTCTCTCTTATGTGCTAGGCTTCCCAGGACCTCTCTCTCACTTAGATGTTAGTCCTTGCAGGCCCTCTTTCTCACTTATGTGCTAGGCTGGGCAGGGTCTCTCTCTCACTTATATGCTAGGCTGCCCAGGTCCCCTCTCTCACTTATGTGCTAGGCTGAGCAGCCCCTCTCTCTCACTTATGCCTCTGTTGCCTACAGAGGCCGCAAGAGAGCACTGTTTCTCTGAAACTGTGATTGTGCATATGTTATGAGCCACAATGTGGGTGCTTTGTGCCTGGTCCTCCGCATAGAATAGGTGCTATTATTATTATTATTATTATTATTATTATTATTATTACTAAATTTCAAGACAGGGTTTCTCAGTGTAGCACTGTCTGTCCTGGAACTTACACCAGGCTGATTTTGAACTCAAAAATCCTTGTCCTCTGCCTCCCAAGTGCTGTGATTGAAGGCATGAACCACCACTGCCCAACCAAAAGTTGCCCTTAACAGCTAGTTTTTCCATTTTTTCAACTAGTCTAGTGTGTATTTCATGTATCCAAGAGCATTCCGCCCATTTACTTGCAGTGTTTTCCTACTTGTGCATTAGATTTCCAAGGCTGGTTTGGTGGAAAGAAATGAAAGGAAGTAGTTAGACACTTTCATAATATTAATAATAATAATAATAATAATAATAATAATAATAATAATAGAAACATTTTAATGTGTTTAAGTCTATCATTTTTAAAATGTATGAGTCCTCTTCTTATGGGATCACCTTCATGAAAGAAGGGGACATCAGATCACTTTATATATGGTAGTAAGCCACCATGTTGTTGCTGGGAATTGAACTCAGGAACTGTAAAATAATAGCCCGTTCTCATAACTGCTGAGCAATCCCACCAGTTCTAGAAATATGTTTTGATTTAATTTTTATTGCATTATGATAAGAAAATATACATAATTTCAATTTATCTGAATTTGTTAACATCTAAAAACATATTTTGAGTAAACAGACTTACATCACATTCTTCTTTTTATTTTGTACCCCAACTCCTCCAGCTGATGCCCACTCAAAACCTATCAAACCTTCCATTTTTTATCATGTTCCTTAATATTTCTAAAATATTGTAACAATAAAAATGAATATTAAAAATGTGTTTGATAGAAACAACAATCAATGATTAGTCTTATTTATATATTTGTCTGCAGCAATACTGAAAATACTTTTTTCTCATAAATTTTAAATAAATCCAAATATATTAACTGTATGATATATTAAAATAATATATCACTATTAGTTTTTTTGGTGAACATAAATAGTCTTTTGGTTTGTTTGTTGTTTGTTTGTTTGTTTGTTTGTTGTGTTTTTAGGAGATCTTAAAATTCTTGACTTACAGATTATGCTAACAGGACCCTGAAGTTGTCTTGTGTGAGGATAGTCCAGTGACTGGCAAATACAGAAGTGGATGCTCACAATCATCTATTGGATGGAACACAGGACCCCCAATGGAGGAGCTAGAGAAAGTACCCTAGGAACTGAGGTTGTTTGAAACCCTAAATAAGAACAACAATATTAACTAACCAGTACCTCCAGAGCTCATGTCTCTAGTTGAATGTGTAGCAGGAGATGGCCTGGTAGGCCATCTGTGGGGGAAGAGGCCTATGGTTTTGTGAAGGTTATATGCCTCAGCTCAGGGTACTGCTAGGGCCTGGAGGTGGGAGTAGGTATGTTGGGGATCAAGGAGAGGTAAGGGGGGAGGCAGGAGGGGACTTTTGGAATGTATACGAAGAAAGTATATAATAATTGTAAAATTAAAAAAAAATCTTGGCTTACTGTGATACAAAAAAAAAAAGAAAAAAAGAAGAACAATTTATGGACACTGGATTTCATTGTAATAAGGCTGTACTTGAATGTCCCTCACATCACCAAAGTATTTTACCTTCATAGTACTAAGGGTAGAGTTGACATATCTGCTGTGGCAAGGAATGAACTGTAGGCATGATTTTTGGATACTAATTTCCTGCTATGTTCAAAGCTATTTGATTTGAGTGATTGTTGTCATTCTCAGGCCACAGGTAACAGGGTACATTCACTTAAGGAATGGGTGTTTATTAAGATGGTCTATCCATGAAGTCATTGATCAACTGTTTCAATGAAGAATTGTTCTGCTTGGAGAGTGTCACAGAAGTTAGTTGATGATAGAATTCAGTTTCATTGGATGTGATGTTTTTTCAAAAGCATTCATCTTAGAATAATAGTAACTTATAAAGTCCTCTTCAGAATTTATACAATAATAATAAATATCAAGCAAAGCCTTTAGTCTCACTCTTTGCTGTTCTCTTATAAGCCACCTCCCAAATTAATTGTCTACATTTATTTTGGTTTATAAAGTGTTTTGAAAAATTTAAGGTGTTCTGAAAACCATAGTATAGTGTAAAAATATCAAATAAACAATCCTACTAATACAGAGGCTGAGATAGGGGAAGCATGTTTTCAAGACCATTATGTGGCACACAGCAATACAGTGTTATGTACAAAAAAGAAGAAAGAATATATGGATTATACAATATTGGACTTATTAATCCTATTTACCAAATTAGGAACAACATAATGAAAAACGGACAATTTCTAATTCCTCATATTTTTGAATTTCATTCAATTAGGTTATGATGGTAATATTAATTTTCATATTAATAGATATTAAGGTAAAGTGATTGTTACTTTCTATTAGTTTTATTCTTAGAGGTGGAAGCATGTTTTTGTGGATTTGTTGTAAGATTACTTTCTTGTTTCTTCTATGGTGTAGTTTCACTCCTTGTGTTGTTGTTTTCCACCTATTATTCTTTGTAGGGCTGGATTTAAGGAAAGATTATGTGTAAAATTGGCTTTGTCTTTGTATATATTGTTTTCTCCGTCTATGGTGATTGAGAGTTTTGTTAGGTATAGGAGCCTAGGCTGGCATTCATGTTCTCTAGAGGTGGAATAGATGCTGGGATTAATATCTTTTTTATGAAAATACATCCATGAGTTGAGAGAGGAGGACTTCCACTGGCCTTTGTACCCTAGTGCCATGTTCTAGGTGCTGCTAGTGAATGGGGAACTAAGTGACACCCCAGTGACAACAGAAACCACCTCTTTCAGAATCCAACCTAAGAATGTCAGGCAGAGTTTATTTTGGCTGACTCATGGTAAACAGATCTTATATAGAGAGGGTGGAACTCATGTATCACTTCAGAAAATGCTTTTAAGTTTAGTCTTATATATTTTACAGAGAAGGAAAAGAGAGAAATAACTTCATGAAGGATAACACCCAAGAAAGCAAATGATCAAGGCAGCTTTATAGCAACACACAAATCTGCCCAACACTAGTGTTTACTAGTGGTTTGTTGGTGTTAAATAGCCATGGAGGCTACTGGACCATAGAGGGGCTGGAGAAAGTCAGATTGCTTTATGTTATTGTTTTATTTTATTTTAACATTTCCCTTTTGAATTCAGGCAGTCTCATTTTTGATTTTTCCTGCTGCTAAGACCACTAGTGTTCTCTGGTACATTCAAACTTACTGATCTCCAGGCGACTAGACTTGTCAGGATCAGAGTGGAAACTGGATATTTTACAACCAATTATCTGGTCCACTTGCCTACCTCTGGTTATCCCAGTTTCTCCACCTAAATTCGTTACTGATAATTTCCTCAGTATGCAGCCTGCCATGATTCACAGACAGGTACAACAACTGCTTCTGCCTCAGTATTAAATTCAAGTCCTTTCTCTTCTTCAGGAATGTTAATATTTGACGATATACAAATGTATTTATCTAAGGAAGAATGGGCTATGCTAACCCATGGAAGAAGACACTTTACAGTGTTGTAATGCTGGCCATCTACAAGATAACCACCTGACTAGTTTAACTGGTTAACTATAACTCCTTTCCTTTGTGTATACATTGTGTAACCTGGACTGTAACAGTGAAAAATATACTCTGGGAGATATTGCCTTTTGGGTTATAATTGATTTAGATTGCTTCTTCACTGTTGAATCAGGAACTGCTACAGAAAAAAAAATATTTTCTATGTTATTTTTTGTTTTGGGGTTGTTTGTTTTCTTTGTTTTTTTAACATACAATTTCTCTGCATAACCCTGGCTCTCCTCAAGATCAATCTGTACAGCATGTTTACCACAAACTCACCTGCCTTTGTCTCCCAAGTTCTGGGTTTAAAACACACACCACCACCATCCAGCTCAGCGTGAAAGTTCTTAATTTTAGTGAGGATCAATTATTTCTCTTAGAATGAATATTTCTTCCATGAAATCTAGAACTCTTAACTCTCTTAATCATACATATACTCCAATTTTCCTAAATCTTTTTTGTTCTTACATGCCCTTGTGAATTATTTTACATACAGTACGAAGTTGAGATTGAGTGTGAGGCTGACTCTTTTACCTATTATGTGTCACTGCTCTCGGGTGAAACAAAACATACAGCACAAATTATATATATGCATAATTTTATAAAACTATGGTGTATATATTATATATAATTTATTTTATATGTAATATATTTTATCATTTATAATATTTTGTTATATAATATACTTTAAATGTAGTTTAAATATACTTTAAAGTGAATTACAGGGTGTGATCCAACAATAGCTGTCTACCAACTGATATTCTAAGAACCTCATAGTTATTCAGTCAATGAGGTGGATTGTCTCAGGTAGTCTCCAGTGTATTATGGAATACTGAAAATGGCCTGTATTGACAGTGAAGGAATGGGCTTCCCAATGAGGGCAAACAGGCAAAGAAAACAAACTTTCTTCTTCCATGTCTTTCATATAGGTTGCAGAACATTTATATAAGTGTGTGCCAGGTTTAAAGTGACTTTTCCCACTTGAAAGATTCAGATTCAAAATGGATCTTGCCATTTCAAATTATTAAGAAAAAAATCCTTTAAGGTCTTGCCCAGTCAGTTGGATTTTAATTAATTCTTGATGCAGTAAAGTTCAAACCCAAGAACACTCATCACATTGTCCAATTGGCTCCCCATCATTTATTGACATTTATAGCCTTTCTTCATTGAATTGCTTGTGTGTTTTGTTAAAAGTTACTTGGCAATTTGTATACATATGTCCAGACTGAGCTGTTTGACTTTTTGTTGTTATTATTTAACTCTTAAACAATTATAGATAAGCCCTCATATCTATTATACAATATTTTTCTACTTTATTCATTCTTGTTATTCTTTGCATTGTGAAGAAAGAGATGGCTCAATTCTTAAACAGTACATGTTAAACTTCCCGTTCTGTTTATAGCATCAAATATAGTTTAACAAAAAAACTGTCTAATGTCAGGCAGTGTGGGAACAGGTCTTCAATCCCAGCATTTGGGGGGTGGGGGCATAGGCAGGCGAATTTCTGAGTTTGAGGCCACCTTGGTCTACAGAGTGAGTTTTTGGAAAGCCAGGGGTAAACAAACAAACTTTGTCTAGAAAACAAAACAAAACAAAACAAAACAAAACAAAACAAAAGAACAAAAAAACAAGAATAAAAACCTACTTGTGTCTCTAAGTCTTCTGGTCTCTTTGGACCCTGAATACATATCACACACACACACACACACACACACACACATGCACCCTCACACACAGAAAAACATCATTCAGATTTTAAAATATATTATCTGACTCACTAAGAAATAAAACTACATCTGTGTTCCTGGTGCCAGAAAACCTTTAATCATAATACAAATTTAGTTGAACATCAATGATTTTATACAGGAGAGAATCCTGTTTAACTGTATTGAATGTGGGAGACCATTCCTTCAAAAATGTCACCTCATTAAGCACCAGCTGACCCACATTGCTGACCATCCCTATACATGTAACCTGTGTGAGAAAATGTTTAACAGATGATCAAGGCTTCTCAGACACCAGAATGTACTTAGTCAGAAAACTCAGACAGAATTGCCAAGCTAAGGAAAATTAGCATATTGCAGGGACAGAATGTAAAGAAGGTTTAAAATCTAGAAAATTTGGGAGAGTTATGTTTCATATCATAAAAAAAGATACAATAGAATTCTACGTTGTTTCCCACTGTCTTTCATTATCTGTGTTATCCACACATTTTTTTGTATTAGTAATAAAAGAAATGAGTATTTGTTTAACATTTGTATCCATACCTATGTTTTTGTTAGACATCTGTGTCCATAGCAATGTTTTCTTAGACACTATCCTCTGGTTTCAGGTACCATGGACTATGATTTAATTCTTCACTTTTCTCAGAAGAGATGTAAAATGCTATTAGGGCCCTTGAAGTCAGAAAGAATTAATATTCATGGCATAGTTTCAGTGGCTATAATGTTGACTGTCATAGAATACCAAAACAAAGATTCAGGTAAATTTATGAACAAGATGATAAGACTGTGTCTTCCTTCAGTGTAAGCATGGTAGTTGTCACCTCAGTTTCTCCCTTGACATTGTCTATTTTCAAGGAAGCTTGGGGAACACAAGAAGACCTGAAAGCCAGCACAAACCTAAGAAACTTGTAAGCATTTGAAGTCCACTTACAGATCTCACTGTCCATACTAGTTATCCATCTCTGTGGAAGTAAAAGAGAGCAGTAAAGTGACTTTGATTATTTTGGCTTTTATTACACACACTGGAATTTTTAAATGATTGCATACTACTCCTGTGCCTAAAGGGATGTACAACTTGTGATTTCTTAATTTTAAATGAGTATAGCTGTTTTCTCTATAGAAAAGTTTGAGCATTTAATTTATTGATAAGGTCAGTGCATGGGAGCTTATGTACCCTCTCCAACATGGTATGCATCTGGGATACTCGAGGGTCTCATCCACTAGTAGTCTGGCAGAGAAACACATGTGGCTTATACTTTTGGTCCCAATTAGAAGCAGGGTAGATTGAATCCCAGGTTTATGTTTAAATAACAACTGCTTGGCCAGGAGGATTCTTCTTAAGATGGCCATGTAGTCAGAGAAGTGAATCCTGGCTTGTGAGTTCATGAAAGACAAATTATATTGTGCTAGCTACTTTAAGCAACATGGTAGGTTCACACACCGAGACACACCGACACAGACACACACACCAATACGAATTCACTCTAGGATCACAGAGAATAAAATTCTCCTTAATAATAATTGTTGAGATGAGTTTTCTCTAAAACCAGAAAATAATCTGTCCTGGAGCTGATTTTTTAAATTAATCAATCAACATCCCAAAACTAGTATTCCTTCTCTTCTCTGCTCCCCGACTTCTCATCCACTCTTGCTACCCCTATCCACTCTTCCTCAATTTTTCTTCAGAAAATAGATCTTCCATGATAACTCCTAGTTTTGGCTATTGTAGTTGCACATCCACTCATATTGATGATAGACAGGCCTGGCAGAATTTCATCCCATTGGCTATGGAAATAGAGCTAAGTGGAAGACAGGCTATGTGAACAAATCTTAACAAAAATGTACCCTCATTAACCATAAACTCTTTTTTATCTCTCTTTTTTTTTAATTAGGTATTTTCCTCGTTTCATTTCCAATGCTATCCCAAAATTCGCCCATACCCATCCCCCCAATCCCCTACCCACCCACTCCCCCTTTTTGGCCCTGGTGTTTCCCTGTACTGGAGCATATAAAGTTTGCAAGTCCAAAGGGCCTCTCTTTCCAGTGATGGCTCACTAGTCCATCTTTTGATACATATGCAACTAGAGTCAAGAGCTCTGGGGTACTGGTTAGTTCATATTGTTGTTCCACCTACAGGGTTGCAGTTCCCTTTAGCTCCTTGGGCACTTTCTCTAGCTCCTGCATTGGGGGCTGTGTGACCCATTCCAATAGGTAACTGTGAGCATCCACTTCTGTGTTTGCTAGGCCTCGGCATAGTCTCACAAGAGACAGCTATATCTGGGTCCTTTCAGCAAAATCTTGCTAGTGTATGCAGTGATGTCAGCGTTTGGAAGCTGATTATGGGATGTATCCCTGGATATGGCAATCACTAGATGCTCCATCTTTTCGTCACAGCTCCAAATTTTGTCTCTGTAACTCCTTCCATGGGTGTTTTGTTAACTATATTACAAGTACAGCTTTGCATTTTTCTATTTAATATTTTTACATTTTTTACATCTTCCAAGCCTGGTGGACAAAGTGTTCTTTTAGTCAAATTGTACTAATTCATACCAATATTGTCCAGGGAAGTTTCTTGGTAAGCCCTTTAGAGCATCAGTTTCTTGCTTTCAGCTGTTCCTTCATCGTGAGAAATAAAGTATAAACACAGTACATAGCCACAGTTTCTGTCATCGATGAGTACTTGGTCTGTGAAACATACTATGCAGATTCTTAGCCTCTGAACTTGGCAATGGTTTACATATGCTGATGTGAGCAAAATGAGGAACTAAAGGACAACTTTGTTAGGTCTCAGGTCTGCTTGTGCACACTGTTACCAGATAATAGTATGGGTAATGAGATCTAGTTTTTTAGTGCAGAGTCATTTGTCCCTGGTCAATATGAAAAGTTTTATACATTTCTTGAACATCACCTACTGAAATTTAATAAATTTTAAATTTAAATTATTTAATTACAACAAAAAGAAAAACAACAGCAATTAATAATAATAATAATAATAATAATAATAATAAATACAGTGAGACTGATGAGCCTGCAGTGACAGGACTTTAGCGTCTATGATAGAATTTGAGTCAGGCATTGTGTACTAACACATTAATTATGAGGATCTTGCTTAATTTTGTGTACATAGAACTGGATTATCGCATGGATCATTTCCCCCTCTTAAATTCTGAGCATGTGAAGAAAAGTGATGTTTCTCTTTCTTATACAATTAAGCAGATTCCATAAAAGCTTATCTTTTCCCACTTCTAAATAAGCATTTTCTTTTAATTTATTGGCATGTTGTATGCTTTAACTGTTTGGTAGTTGTCTGTTAATTTTTGGTTGATCTTACATATAAAGCAAGTTTGATAAAAATTTGGTAAGGAATTTTATGCATTTTATAATTGTAAAAAATTTTTCCACTCACCTCAAAGTGCTCTGTGGTTATAAATTGGTCTCTCAGTTAGTAATACACAACACAAATTCAATTCCACTTAACCCTTCTGAAAATGAACTTTCATTGTATTGTCTGATTTGAAGCTAATAAATCTATTTAACTAAACCAGAGACATTTGTATTAGGAAGGAAACTACTACTGTCTGTTGTTTAGAAAATGGAAAAGATACTTCTACAGTAAAAGAAAGAAAGGAGGGACTGCCTTCAGCAATTGTGGGAAGTCTGTGTTACATGTGCATTTTTCAATTCAGCAGCATCTAGGGCACTCAGAATACACAGAGGATTCTTCATATGTGGTGAGAAAAACCAACTCTACAGGAATCCCAGGCAAGTGCTTCAAGCGAAGACTTACTCGTGAGAAAGTAGATGTAAAACCTCCCATCTGCATGGAAGGTTTGTAGGAAACAAACAAGCTCCAAATCCTATAAATGCAGTCTCCCTGAAACTTCCAGTAGGAGGTCTGCTTGTTTTTATATGATTTTATACATTTTAATGTACTTACATTATGGGTACATGTGTTTGATTAAGTACAGATGTGTGTAACTGTGCACAAACCACTGCACATGTGTAGAGATTGCAGGACAGTGTGGAAGAGCCAATCCTCTTCTTCTACCATGTATATTATTTCAGAGATGAAGTTCAGGCACGCGGTCTTGAGTGGCTAGTAACCTTACCTGAGTGGCTAGTGGGCCACCTCATACATTCCTTGAGCTTTAATTCTTTACATCCTCTGAAGATTGCCTGTTCATTCATCATGTCAAAACTCACAGAGACTATGAAGGTGGTCATGCTGCAAACCAGCATGAGTATAGAAAATGAAACAATCAAAGTTTAAATGAACCATTGATATTTCTTATCATCCTATTACTCCCATAGGTCGAAGTGGTTAAAACTCTCACCCAAGGCCTTCTAATATGAGTTGCATTGAACTAAAAGTGTCTGTAGCAGTATCTGCATGCACAGCGCCTGCAAGGTCTGAGATAGAAAGAGCCCAAGCAATGAGAGGGAAGGACATGCATGCCACTATCTTTATCTCAGAAGTTATTTCTAGTTTGTAGCTTGGAAAGGAAAACATTCGAATTTCCACTAGGGTATCACTGGGTATGCAAACCATGCTTAAATCTAAGTCTCTAGTTCAGCATTGCCTGGCAAATGAAAGTCGAACTGGATAACAATCTTGGAGGTCCTTTATATAATAAGGTATTGGCAGGGTTCTTTAAAGAATACCTTAAGGGTCCTTTGTTTATATATTATGGTTTGCAGTTTTTTTGTTTTTATGGGATTTCTGAGTGTTTGTGAACATATATGTCTCTGTGTCTACATGTATATTTCTTGTGCTTTTTCTTCACCTCTTTTTTATTATGTTTGCTTTGTTCTGTTCTGGTTCATTTGTTTTTTTTTGTGTTTTTTTTTTGTATCTTAATCTTCATTATTATTGTTATTAGTATCATTAATAGTGTCATTATTATTTAGATGCCTGTTTGTATTTTAATAAAGGAGAAAGAAAAAGTGTGAATTTGGGTGGGTCGAGAAGTGGAGAGGTTGTAGAAGGATTTGGGGGGACAGTAATCTGAATCTATTGAATGAAAAGCTGTATTTTAAATGAAAAGTCTCTTCCCAGAAATTTTGATCTTAATACTAGTACAAAGGAATCAAAAACTGATTTTTTAAGAATTATATTTTATACAGAGGACAAAAATGAAAGCTTTTCCAACTGAGAAAAGTTTCATTTTGCAAGTATGGTAAGGACCCTAGAGTTAATAATCAAGAACACAGAACACAACACAAAGCAGAAAAAAGTACAAAGCACACACAAATATACAGGCAGGAATCAAATTAGTCAATTTATTGACCTTTTTAATGGAACAAAAATCCTCATCCATTCTCCATGCGGACAAAACAGATTTGCTGTTGTTTCCAATGACTTTGAGTAGGAATTCATCCAGTAACCTTTCTCATCTATTTCATTAGAGCTGACTCATCCCTGCCAAGATTCCAAGACAGGAAAAATAGACTCCATCATCCACTTGGGTATGTGTTTCCAAGTAGTTTTACAGATGATCACATGATTAAACAACTTAAATAGACCACATCTATTGTAGTACAGTTCTGGAAGGCAGAAAGTGTAAATATCAAGGAGCTGGCTAGTCTTACTAGTATTGCCTGGCACTGTGAATGGCAACCTACAAGTTGTAAGTCCTTGTGACACTTCATGGGAGTTGTCTAAGACTATCTTTATGTCAGGTATGTATGTTAGGATTTATAACAGTAGGAAATTACAGTTATGAAGTAGGAAAAAATAATTTTATGTAGGGGCTCACCAAGCATGAGGAAGAATATATATGAAGGAACTGTAGCATTAGAAAGGTTGAGAACCACTCTCTGGATGCTTGAAAACAGAAAACATGATGGAGTCATAGGCTCGTCTTGGCATCAGTCTGGTATCTGCTTCAAACTATTATCTTGCTTCCTTTTGTTTCTTGTGACCATGAGGGGAATAACCTAGATAGTATAGTCAAAGGACCAATCTGAGGACATGTTCAGAATCCATTTTGTGAAAACATGTGCTGTTGTATCATTTGGACAGGGCTGTCTTTGGAACCAGTGCTATTCTGCATGCACATGAGTGCTTTGGTGCTTTGCTCTTTCTTTCTTTCTTTCTTTCTTTCTTTCTTTCTTTCTTTCTTTCTTTCTTTCTTTCTTTCTTTCTCTTTAATTTTTTAATTTTTTTCGAGGCAGGTTTTCTCTGTGTAGGCCTGGCTGTTGTAGAACTCATCCTGAAGACCTGGTTGGCCTTGAACTCATAAATTTGCCTGCCTCTGCCTACCAAGTCAAGGGAATAAAGGCTTGCAACACCACACCCAGCTTCTCTGATTTTTTTTATTCTGCTATTAAAATATTGTTCCCAAGGTTGTTTATTTTATTATTTTATTTTATTAGATATTTTCTATATTTACATTTTAAATGTTATCCCATTTCATGTTTTCCCCTCTAAAAACCCATTAACATGCCCCTCCTCCTCCTACTGACCAACCTAAGCACTCCTGCTTCCCTGTTCTGCCATTCCCTTACACTGGGGTATAGAGTCTTTCAGAACCAGGATCCCCTTTTCTCACTGTGTCCAACTAGGCCATCATTTGCTACATATTCGGTGGCAGCGATGGGCCCCTCACTTTGAATTATATGGTTGGTCTTTTTTTTTTTAATTACATATATTTTAACTTACATTTCAAATGTTGTATTCTTTCCCAGTTTCCCACTCCTCCAGAAACCCCCTATCACATCCCCTGTCCCCCTTCTTCCACGAGGGTGTTCCTTCACCTGTGCACCCATTCCCACCTCACAGTGTGGTGGCTAGCAAGTTTATATCTCTGTATCCTCATCATTCAACACCATATTGGGGATCCTGCAGCTTATAGGGAAGAGATGTCCAGATTCTGAGTATTGCAGGGTACCATCCAATACATCAATCTCAAGCCACATGTGGGTACATCTTCCTCAAAAACGTTTCATCCTGTTAATAGCTTTCAGTTGGATCTTTAAGTACCTCAGCCAAGATTGAGGTGTCTGCTCCCAGCACAATCACTTCCCACTTCATTTTGGGGAGCATCTGTGCCAGGAAGTCAGGGTAGATCTCCACATAGTTGATGCAGATTTCAGTGGCCTGCAGGCACAGATGGAAGTCATGCATGCCCAAGCCCTACACATTTGAGCTTAGGAGATTGTAGGTGAGCAGTTTCATGTTGTCACTTTTGATTTCTGCACAGGACTTATATTTTCTTTCATTAATTTTGGGATTTATTTACATTTTAAATGATAGCTCCCTTCCCATTTTCCATTCAACAAATCCCCATCCCACCCACCATCTCCTCCCTTCCCTTTGAAAAAAAGGCTTAGTTTGTATTATATTTCTACATTGCACTCCATCACTGAGTGAAATCAAGACAGGACACATGTAGGAGTATAGGAAGGGTACATGGAGAAAGGCTGCTTATTGGATTGCTTTCTCAGCACAGTTTTCTCAGCTTTTCTTCTTACAGAATTTCAAAGCTTTTTTTAACTTTTATTTTAATAACATACCCACAAACATACACACACACACACACACACACACACACACACACACACACACACAAGACATAAGATCACTAAGGAACAAGCGAAATGATTGTAAAGCAATGTCCTAAATGTATTTCATTATCTCCAGTGCCACATTTATAAGTCAATTCTAGAGGCCTTATGTCTAATCATATTTGGCAAATGGATATAACCCATTATGCAGAATTTGGAAAACTAAAATATGAACATGTTTGTATAGATACTTGTTCAGGATTTCTTTTTTGCCTTTTTCTGCTTCTCTGCATAAAGGAGAGGTTTCTAAAAAGGTAATTGATCATTGCCCACAAGCATTTAATGCAATAAGATTTCCTAAACATATCAAAACAGATAACGGGCCATCCTATTCTAGTAAAAATTTTATTTCATTCTGTAAGGAATTTGGAATCAAATATAAAACTTGAATTCCTTATAAGCCCATGGCAAATGGAATAGTTCAATGTGCTCATCACACCTTAAAGAATTGGCCTTTTATGACAAAACAGTGGCAGTTATATCCCCCAAGGTCACCAAAGGCACATCTTGCCTTTACTTTATTTGAACTAAATTTTTGGCAAACTGATATTAAAGGTCAGTCTGCAGCAAATCACCACTGGCATCCAGTTACTACTAATTCGTATGCATTGATAAAATGAAAGGACCCACTAACTAAGGATTGGAAGGGTCCAGATCCGATTCTAATCTGGGGAAGGTACTCGGTTTGTGTTTTTTTACGAGAAGATGGAGTACAGAGGCTGCCCAAGAGATTAATTTGTTAGCTGAACACAGATCCTGAATCTTCTTATAAGTATCACTCTGAGAACTAAAATTCCTCTTTTGCATAGAATTTAGTTGGGGACTCAGCCTCCCAGAAAAGCTGTTTTCCTGCTACTCTCAGAGATTTGCAATTTGCAACTGAATAAAGTACCTGAACTTCCCTTAAAGAAGCTTTGCATTGCTACTTTCTCATTGTCTGGGTCTCTTTTTCTCAAGCAGGTCAATCAACATCCTCCAATCAGACTGCAGTGGGAGTGCATCCCTGCAAACAAAGGCTTAAGGTGGCAACTGCTATTTTCATTCTAAAGACATTCTACCATGCAATTTGGCTTTAGGTCTGATTTGAGAAATAGGTTTATTAGAAGGGCTAGAAAGGCAGATATTTCAAATATTAGAAGAGATTGGTTTTTATTCTGATAGACGGTCTTAGTCCCTTTGCTGGTCTCTGGTTTTCCACCCTTGCTGTTACTGCATGCTCCCATAATTTCCTCAGGCTGTGGGAATAACAGAGATGAGGAGGATGACCTCCAGCTCCTAATATAGCCTAAAAGCCACAAATTGTGGTGTTACCAGTGATATAATTCTTGTTGAGGCCTTGCTAAATCTGAGGTTGGCAATTCTCCTTTAGGAGATGCACAGTACTGAGAACTGTGCATACTGATTCGTGATGATATGAATACAGTATGGGTACTGCTTCGGTGCAGATGTTTACTGTATAATATCATGGGTATTCTGTGTTCTTTGTCTAATATCCACATAACAGTGAGTGCATACCATGTGTGTTCTTGTTTTAGGGAGAGATGTTCCACATGTATCTGTTAAATCCATTTGGTCCATGACTTCTATAAGTTTCACAGTGTCTCTGAGTTGAATGGTAGGGATATAAAGTAGGGAAAGAATTTGTTCAACCCATATTACATGAAAAAATTAAATTAATATATACTTTTATTTAATCCAAAAAGCATGCCTATAGACCCATCTAATGTAGGAAGATCCTATTTGATGTTCCCTCTTCGTAGGTGACTCTAGGTTTTTCACAAGTTGGCATAAGATTACTAGCACACTCAGATTAACATAAAAGCATTTTCAGTCATGTCTAAAACCATCACACCAATCGACCGAGATATTCTCTGTACATTCCATGGGATAAATGTCCGAACCACGTGTGTTTTTACAGTGTGTCTCGGCTTTAAAGTGTAAATCCTGAAAGGAGGGCCATGGTCAACCTTCCTACTTCCTGCTCCTAGGCCACTATTTGCTGCTCTGTGGCACTACAAAGGCTTCTTTGTTAATCAGGTACCACTGTGCCACAGATATCTTGAAGTGACTGAGTGTACAAGCATCCATGGGGACCTAGATGCTGATGAGAACACTCTTACACCATCTCCTGCCTTCACAACGTACTTACTAAGATGGTGACATAGTGGAAAGAAATGGTGGAACAAATTCTTTAAAGCCCTGTGCTGTTCTCAACAGTCATCTCCTGATTTTCTATATGGACCTCATATGTTACACTTTGAAGTCAACCTACAATCTCATGTTTCTTGTGCCAGTCATTAGAGTGTCAATTAAAGCTAGACTTTGGAAATATATTAATAAGTCTGCCTTATCTTCATATTCCCTGTCCTTAATTATGGTAACCTTGCCAAGAATATATGTCTCATCATTCTCACTGACAGTTTACCTGGTAAATAGATAGTTGAGAAAAAGACATTCTTCTAAGGCCCAAATAGCCTAGTTAATCAGTATATGAGAAGCAGGGCTGACATCACTCAGCACAAAAGCTAAAGAGAGTCTCTTGTTTTGTGGAGAACTGAGAGAGCAGCAGGGGCAGGGACAGGGGCCTTAATGATAGTCAGTCCAGACCTGGAGGCTGGGTCTAACAGCATCCAAAGGAATACAGGCCAATTTCCTCCAGCTTCCTGGAGGAGCACTGTTTCTCTTCAAAATGTGACAGGGATGGCACCCACAAGGGGGAAGAATGCAGTGTGTTCTAGACTTATTTTGAGCCATCAGGGTACTGATCCTCCCACCTTTCCCTTGCTATTACAAATGATCAACCTCAATAGGGATCATGTAAGCTCTGCTGACACCAGAATCTCTAATTGCAAAACCCTTACAGGAAAAACCAGTTTTCCTCCACTCTCAGGATAAAAAGCAAGGATTGGGCTCATATGGCTAAGCATTTTCTGACTAGCTTTGAGAGAACAGCATGTTCCAAGGCCCAAATTTCAGATTTAGTGATTACTGACAGTTTAAAAAGTAAGTACCTGTAATGTTTGCTCTGTGGTACTAAAAAATATTGTCCCCAAATGTATGAGGACAAAACAATGAGCATGTAGCCTAAGGAGCAACATTTCCCTGATAGAACACCAGGCACTTGTCATTCATTCTATACACAGAAATACCCCCCGAGTCTCCAGACCACCTTCCTCAACTGTACATTACAAGCATTCCAAGTTTTTGTTATAGCCCATGAGATACAAGTCTTCAAGAAAACACAATCTGACACAAGGCAGAAACAAGAACTCATGTATTGATCAAATTGCATTATCAATAAAAAATGTCAGCAATGGGTTGACATTGCTTAGTGTCTGCATAAAATTGGTATAAATGGAACTAAAAGTTCTGTAACAGTTCATGAGTACAAGAAAAACAAGATTATAATTTCTTAGTAATAAAGAGAGAAATACTTTCTGTTAAAGTATTCAAAACCATGTCTAAGGTAGATTTGTCACTCAATGGTAGAATTTGATTTGTAACTTCAAAAGCTGACCCGTCCAGCAGGTCCAGTTATTCGAGGGTCTCGAGAGGACTTTCTCCTAAGAAATTCATGGGGGGTAGAGAGAGATGAGGGTATTGTGCGAACAAAGATATGGAAACGTTCTGAATTACATCAGGACCCCAATGTATTTACCATGACCAAGGTTTAAATGCACAAGCAAAAAGGGAAGTGCCTTTCAGCAGGAGGAATGGGGCAGAAGCAATGCACCTCAGCAGGAGGGAAGGGGCAGTGGGGTAGGGAGGGGGGAGAGGAAGTACCTCTCAGCAGGAAGGAAGGGGCAGCGGAAATTTTTCTTTTGGCGACTACTGGTGGAAGCAGGAAACTGGTGTTATCAGGGTACATCTTGAGGTCAGGACATCCAGCACTGACTTAGGGTTGGAACAATCTGTTGTTGTTCTCGGAGCAGCGTGTCTGTGGCCTGCTTTTGACCCTCTTTTCTTATCGGGGGTGGGGTGGGAGAGACCCAATTCAGAGATCAGGACAATAGCGTTGCAGTAATAGCTCCCAACAAAAAGCATAGATGCACTCCCCACCACCAGAAAACAAAACAAAACAAAACAAAACAAAACAAAACAAAACAAAACAAAAACAAACAAACAAACAAACAAGCAAAAAAAGCAAAAGATATTCCAATGCACTGTATCTGCTTTGTTGTGAGTAAATCCACAAACATGAATGGATAGCAACACAGGAAGGAATTATGCACAGCAAGGCACACACACACACACACACACACACACACACACACACAAGTAAAAAGAAACAGTCCAGTCAAGAAGCTATTGAAGAGAGTCCTTTAAAATTTATGACAAAGAAGATGAAGTGTATTTCTTCACAGTTGATGATTTCTGGTGGAGGGCAAGGAAGATTCACTTTTATAGCTTGTGTTTGATATTTTCTAAGTTCTTCTTTTTATAACCCAAAACACTAGATAGGACAGAAATAAGGGTAGAGAGAGGAATTAGAAAGTCTCTGAGTCTAATTATTTTTCCTAGTTCTTCTTCTTTAACTATGGCTACGAAAACACCACAAGCAACTTGCATAACCAACCACCAAACACCAGACAAAAAGTACTAGCTTTGACACTCAATCTTGTGCAAAGTTAATGCAGCAGGAGTTTTTCACTAATGTATGTTGTATGTAAATATAGTATTCCACCAAACTTAGTAACTCTGTATTCCATACTTCCTGCATTCAGCTGTTTACTATTTTAATATTAGTCATACCTGTTCCATGCTTTGCCATGTGTTTTGATGCAATTAAGTTTCATCTGGGGACCTCATATGAAATGCAAATATTGTGTGTAAATCTCCCTTAGTGTTACTTCATAAACATGTTTCATCTATGGAGTAACAGTACTAATGCTTTCTGTTTGAAGTACACTTTCAGTGTGCATAGTAGATACTCCTCTTTAGTATTTTATGATACACTAAATATAACATATAGTGTATACTTAGAAGATGAATCCAGTAAAGGATTTTTAAAATGTTGTGTGAGGGCTTTGTGATTAAAAAAAAAAAGTGTTCTCAATAGCGTTGGCTGAGATTCTGCAGTCTTGTGTGTGCTCTTTTCTAATGAATCATAATTAACGTTTATGCTGAGACTCGGGGAGTCAGGCTTATCAGTAGGAAGAAAGCCATTATCTTGGAATCTCTTCTTTTATAAGTATTCCTTGTGTCTGCGTGGCCAATTAGATAGAAACCATGTCTTGGTATACTTGTTGCAATCTGATAGCTTTGTCGTAACCAATCACCCCACCTCTCAGGACTTGAATTAATGTAACTTCCTAAAATGTCCAAGAATTACAAAGACACACACCAGGTACATGCACACCACAAATTCTGACTCATTCTCTGATTCTGAATCTTCCTATGACTGTCCTTGTGACTCTGCCTCTCTTTCTTTTTCTGCCTCTACATTCTCTACCTCAGCCTGTATCTGAACCTCTGCCTCTGCACCTTCCTATGCCTTTGATTGTCCCACTGCTACTTATTAGTGCTGAGATAACATACAGGTTAGTTTAGTTTTAGAATTGATCTACTGTGGAATTGGTTTTCTATGAACATTAAGTTGCCTCTCTACCTTGTACTAAAACCATTTGATTGAATTTGAATCTTCAGTATAATGAGAGATGTAACCCAAATTCATAGGGCAACAATTGCTAGGTAACTGTCTGGCATTCAACAGTCACTCCACTGTTCTGAACAAGCTGTTTGTAACCAGTAGTTTAAGCACAGGCAGATAGCATAAGTGTAAGTATGCAAGCCTGTCTTGATTTCAATGTGATAAAGATTGGGGGCCCAAAACTACAAAAGGAGGTAATGGTTTCCTTCTGTTTACAAGTCTCAGCTTGTAAATTGCATGACCTAGGAAAGTCAGGA
Source organism: Mus musculus (assembly GCF_000001635.26). Classification (NCBI taxonomy): domain Eukaryota; kingdom Metazoa; phylum Chordata; class Mammalia; order Rodentia; family Muridae; genus Mus; species Mus musculus. The sequence goes on along the minus strand of NC_000087.7, from coordinate 30,477,884 downwards.
CAGAACTTGATTCAGAGCTGGTAAGTAGAGGCAGAAACTGAAGCAGAGACTATGGAAGAACTCTGGATTACTTTCCTCCAAGTCATAGGGATGCGAGGTCCTAGGGGATGCAAAACAGAAAAGAAAGAGAAAATAAGTACCAAACATATCACAATGGTTGACCTACATGCATACTTTAAAGTCTTCTCTTGATAATATGTGTGTTCATTTGGAAATCAAGTTCTACATAGCGATTGGTAAACAGCATACTTTTCATTATTTTTATTGGATAAACATTTTTACCTGAAGGAGTGTATTTGTTGGATGTGAACATTCCTGGACTACATGGAGGTCCTAAGTTAGCTTGCATCAGATCCCCTGGAACAGGATTTACATGTGGCTGTGACACACAGGATAATCACTGGGAATTGAATTCCAGACCCTCTGCAAGAGCAGCCAATGATTTTATATTCTGAGTCATGTAAAGATCTCCACATTTCTGGAGAGAGAAGGAAGGTGTAGGAAGAGAACATTACTCAAAAGGTCCAAATTCATCTAAGAATAAATTAATGCTTGCAAGGGTCTGTCAAGATGCACAACAAAAACAAGAAAAAATAGAAGGTGTGTAAAAATTGAAAAGAATGTTTGTTTCTGCTCTGTGGTGTGTTCTGACCAGGAATAAATGAATACACTAAATGAAGCTGCACTGAGAAGCATAAAGAAGGCAGGTACCACATTCTGACAAGTGCTAAGGTTGTTTCAACTGTATTGGTGTAATCCTTCAGGGGCTTCTTGTCAGAAATAAACCCCCTTTATCAATTCCCCAACAGTAAATTCCGTGTGTCTCATTTGGAGACTGGGCAGAAGATATGTGAGATGCACCAGGAATGATTAAACTTTATGTTCTCTAGCTCAGAAACCATTTTCAGGGATCCTATGAAATCCAAAAGGTCAGCTCCAGACTGCATCGCATCAGTTTTTTCTTTGCCAATTCAAAAGTAGAGCCAGCATCTAAAAAGATGACTTATCTGTTACACAGAGTTGCTGCTACCACATAGGAGGTAGCTATGATTCCCAACACCAACACTGTGGATCTCTCTCTCTCTCTCTCTCTCTCTCTCTCTCTCTCTCTCTCTCTCTCTCTCTCTCTCTCTCTCTCTCCGTCTGTCTGCCTCACTCTCTGTTTCTGTCTGATCGTGTCTGTGTGTGTTTCTGTGTGTGTCTGTTTCTGTGAGTCTGAGTGTGAGTGAGTGTGTGTTATTATAATGTAGCCCATTCTTAAAATAAGAAAGGTGCTTTCACTTTGTTTTGTTTTTTTCTTTCCATTTTGGCCAAATTGTATTGATTAGCACTGGCTGGCCTCAAATTGGCTATGTATGTGTGGCTGTCTTAGAAGTCAAAAGAGATACGATTTCATAAGACCCATAGTCCTCTGGTTAAAAGCAGGAGTCGCTGTGAAAGGCTTCCATTTTGTAATATTATAAGGTTTGAACTATATGAAGGTATGTAAGTAGTCTTCAAAATTAATTACTAGGTGCCAGGGAATGGGGGCAAACACACATTTAATCCCAGGACTTATTATGCTGAGGTGGGAAAATCTCTAAATTCCTTGTCAGTCTCGTCTATAGAGCAAATTCCAGTTCAGCCAAAGATATTCCATGGAATGCAACCTGAAAAAAAAAAGAAACTTGAAATGAATAAACTACATAGTTAAGTAATGAATAATTAAAAAAAAACACTGCGAAAGATGAGTGAAATATGCAACTATCTAGACATATACCAAATCCATAAGATAAACCATCTATACAGCCCCTTAACACCTTAAGAAATAGAAACAATCATGAAAATCTCCCACCAAAAGAACCCTTGGACTAGATGGCTGTAGTGCAGAATTCTATCAGACCATCAAAGAAGAACTAATACCAATTCTCATGAAAGTGTTCCACAAATTAGAAACAGAAGGAACACTACCCAATTCATTCTATGAAGCCACAGTTACACTGCATATTCTCCTGTGGAGATGGAATGGTCACTGCCTAATGAGGAACTGGTCACTTCTTCCTTTCATACAGGACTTTGTTTGAGAGTATTTTTTGTTTCTACCGTGGTTAATATTACAAATAGATTTTAAATACAGTTTTAACATATATGAATTTTTGCTTTAGAAAATGTCATGTATATTTAACAGGCTTTTATCAACCATAACTTATATTCACAACATAAAAGCAAAAGAAGTTACAACCTATTTAATCAATGAGAGAAAATTAGAGGCTATTCTAACCAAATTGAACCAGGAGGAAAACAAGAACTGTACTGAAAAACTGATTTTTAGTAACAAAAATAATGATAATAATAATAATAATAGTAATAATAATAATAATAATAATAATGAAATACATTGGAAATTAAAAAAATGAATACATATATTTTGCTAGTTTAAGTAAAAAATATTAATGAATAATAAGAAATATGTTCACCTGATTTTGAAATCCCAATCCTCTCATTCTATGAAAATTTTGGTTGGAATTTGAAAGATTAGCTTTGTGAATAGTTGTCCAGGAAATTGACAGATGCCCTTAGGTTATGTTGCTTTCAGTTGTTATGGAGACATTGTCTCAATTACACTCCTTTCTGTGGCTTGGAATTCTAGGTCCTCAGTCTGCCACTGCCTCCATTTCTGCCTCTGCTCTACCTCTGCCTCTGCCTCCTCCTTCCTGCCCCTGCCCCTGCCCCTGCCCCTGCCCCTGCCCCTGCCCCTGCCCCTGCCCCTGCCCCTGCCCCTGCCCCTGCCCCTGCCCCTGCCCCTGCCCCTGCCCCTGCCCCTGTCCCTGCCCCTGCCCCTGTCCCTGTCCCTGTCCCTGTCCCTGTCCCTGTCCCTGTCCCTCTCCCTGTCCCTCTCCCTGTCCCTCTCCCTGTCCCTCTCCCTCTCCCTCTAGCCTCCCCACTACCACACAGATAACCCTCAGATTAGTTCAGTTTAAGTACTGATCTACTCTAGAATTTTTTTTCCTTCATGTCTACTTCCTTCCTAGCTTATTGTAAAACTATTTAATTCAATTTGAATCTTCCACATAATAAGAAATTTATTCCAAATTCATAGGCCAACTATTGCTAAGTAAGAGTCTGGTGTTCATCAACCACTCCACTGTTCTAAAGGAAGTGTTTTGTAATCAGAATTTTAAGCACAGGCAAATAACTTTAGTGTTAGTGTAAAATTCTGTCTTGTGTTCAATGTGATAAAGATCAGGACCAAAACTGTTGGAAACCAGGCCTTATCTAACTTGAACTGTGTTTCACCTGGGAGGCAAACAGAGGCTGAAAAGAGAGGGGAACTATATAGGTGAGAGAAAAATGGAGCCAAGACAATTTTCTGATCTAGGCTCAAATATTTAATAAAAGTTTGCACTTATAAAGGGGAAAACCCATTCTCTGCCATGCCAAGTTTCTTGCGTTCCTGATACCAAGTTGCCAGCACAGCCTTTTAGCACTAAGTCACCAAATTCACAGATTGCAGTTAACTACAGAAAATCTTGGAGAACCAATTTGGCCTCATGGCAGATGGCAGGTAGTGTCACATCAAAGGAAACTAGCTGAGGAGCTGCACTGCAGGTGGCCCTGCCTCAATGGCATAAGGTCTGAACCTGCATAGGTTGGAGGAGGTTATACTCCCCCCCCCGTTAATAATATTTTAAAAAGTGCTGTACTGAGGCATAAAATGTATTTATGCTCTATAGTCTTGCCTGGGAGTTATGGTGGCTGGAGGCCACACCTACCTTAGGAAATCTTAGATCTTCCTGAAGCATCAAATTCCATTATGGATGCTATGTGCAACTAGTTTGTGTTATATTTCACACAAAACATGGCTCTGTGTTGTGTTATCAACAGTCATGGCCTTTGGCATGTACCTCTGTCTTAGTTTGGCATGGTTCTGAGATCTGGATGTCTGTCATTGAATATCCAGCCCTCATTAGCACACCTTATTCCCAATTCAGACCAAAGTCATAATATGTACTAGAATGAAGATCAATAACTGCCACCTGGGCTGTTGGAGGCAAGGCTGTATATCTGATACAGTCAGGCTGAAGGACTTGGATGACCTGCTTGAGAAACAAAGGTGGGACTGTGATAAGCAACAGTGTGAAAGTTTCTTTGGTGAAGTCCAGGTACCCCATTCAGTTGCAAATTAGCAATGATCAAGCTTAGTCTTAGAGATCCAGGTGTGGGGGAGGTGGCTTTGAGAATTGCAGAAAGGCTGCAGCCTCTCTGGGAGTGGAGGCTGTGATCCAAATTAAATTTGCTAGCTAATTAAGATTTTAGCTATCTTCCCTAATTCTTCTAATACTGAAATTATTAATAGACCAGTCCAATATTGAATTAGAATAACTGCTCACAGTGAGGTTAGAAGATGAATCACTATAATTCTATTCTGAGACTAATCTTTCTAAATCAGATTACACAGTCTCTACTGTGCTATGTCCCATAAGTCTTAAAAACCTTGAAGTAATGCATCTTAGCTTGTCCAAACTGGGAAAATGATAAACAAAGGTGGGTCAAAAACATATACACAATACAGCTTTCTTGTCACTACAGTCAGGGCACTAAGCAAACACACCTTTTAGTTTGTCACAAAAATTAGCCTTCATATATGCAGCATTCTGTGAAGAGAACCTATGCTTGTCCATTTCCCAATAAAGTAGCTACTTAGGATCAAGCCATATACCAATAAGTAGATTATTTTCATTTGACCTAGATATGATTATGTCTCCTATTTAAGATACTATCAGGCATTTTTAAGTTCTTTGACATCCAAATTTCAAAGTTCTTAAAGTGTGATTTAAATAATGTGCATGGGGATATAATTTATCTTGTCCTTTGTTTTTTTTTAAGAAGAGGAGTTTTTTTAAAGTTCCACATTACCCTGTATTTGAAAATTAATAAATTGTTTACAAAACATTTCAAATGCTTTACTGTTATAGTCAGTATTAATATAACAAGGCCAGCGACTAATTACACTTTCAGTTGTTTATCTTGAAGAGCGGATTTAACTAGAAAGCTTTAAAATTTATTAATAGTCCCCTTCTTCCTTTCTCTTTCTCACTTCCTCCATTTCCAGCAGCATATGCTGCTGTAGTGTCTTCTTTCCTCTGCAGGTATTTTACACATGAAGTGTCCAAGCAAAATGACATGTACACAAACAACCATACCCACCATCAAAGTTTATATAATAAAAGAAATGATGTCTAGACTATGATTCTAATTTTTCTGGGAAAGGTAGGATAGGAGAGAGCAATCACTGTGTGTGGACTCACAAAGACACAAAGAACCCCCCAAATAGAGCCGATTTACCACTCCTTAGAAACACAAACACCACAGGCAGGAGGAGGGATTTTGAATGAGGAACTCTTTCCTTGTCTTTCCAAGTGCTTTGGAGGATGAGCACAACTACAGGAAAAGGGTCTCACAGCAGGGAACTCCCATTACCACCCCACACACAAGGCAAAGTCACCTTGGTGGAACCAGGAGCAGATCACCTGACTCTGCAGGTTGTTTCTGTTTAGCTGCTTTTGGAGAAAGCAGTTGGAGCAGTTGCTGCCTGCTCTTGAGAAGGACTCTAAGGGTACAATGTATAGGTCTGTAGAATTGCAACAAGTTTGGACCCTAGAAAAGTAATGGGTTGCTGAAATGGTCCTGGACTGTGAATCTTAGCGTCTTGCTAGGGAATTTCTTAATCTGCAGTGGCATTTAGACATTGGAGCAAGCAGAGGTGCTTTGATCCTTATCTTAGGCACTCAAAGTTGTCCTTGAAGACAATCGTTGTGACTGTTTGTGAGGCTTTGCTGGAAGAGAGGGGATATTGACAGCCCTCTACATGATCTGTGTTGGGAGCCATTAAGGCAACGCTATTGTCCTGATCTCTGAATTGGGCCTCTCCCCCCGAGAAGAAAAGAGGGTCAAAGGCGGGCCACCGACACATGGATTCCGAGAACCACAGGATGTTCCAGCCCTGGGTCATCACCGCTCTCCGGACCACACCCTGACACCACCAAGTTCCTGCTTCCCCGTTTAACTGCCTAAGAATGTGCAATTCTATTGCCCCCCTCCCACTGATAAATACTTCTCCTTTTGCTTGTATTGCCCCATCCCTCCCGCTAAGTATCTGTACTTCTCCGTTTCCTTGTACAATTCTACTGCCCCATCCTTCCTGCTGAAAGGCACTTCCCCTTTTGCTTGTGTATTTAAACCTTGGGCCTGGCTAATACATTTGAGGGTCTTGATACAACTTCAGAACGGTTTCCGTGTCGTTACTCGTACAAGACCCTCGTCTCTCTCTACCCCCCATTTGGTTATTAGGAGGAGGTCCCCTCGAGATCCTCGAATAACTGGACCTGCTGGATGGGTCAGATCTGCATGGCACACAACTAGAGCTTTGTTTCTTCTGAAGCATAGAAGTGACTGAGGGCAAAATACCACAGGAGACAACTATATCAGGGTCTCTTAAGTAAAATCTTGCTGGTGTATGAAATAGTGTGCCTTGCAAATACTGAAGTGGATGCTCACAGTCATCTATAGGATGGCAAACAGGGCCCCCAATATAGGAGCTAAAGAAAGTACCCAAAAACTGAAGGGGTCTGCAACCCTATAGGTGGAACAACAATATGAAAAACCAGTACCCACAGAACTTGTTCCTCTAGCTGCATATGTAGCAGAAGATTGCCTAGTCGGCTATCATTGGGAAGAGAGGCCCTTGGTCTAGCAAAGTTTATATGCCACAGTTCATGGGAATGCCAAGACCAAGAAGTGGGAGTGAGTGGGTATGTGAGCAGGGAGCAGGAGGTATAGGGGACTTTTGGGATAGCATTTGAAAGGTAAAAGAAGAACATATGTAATAAAAAATGTGTGGGAAAATAAAGAGACGAGGTCGTTTCTACAATTAGGAAAAGTCTCATTACTTTATCCCATTAAATGTGCACATTAAAAAAAAAAGTGGCTAATGGCTTTGAACAGGATCCTTTCTGAGGACAGGATCTTATAAAGGGTTCCAGATAGACAACTCATTTACAGTTTTACAAGCTAGTACTTATAAACAATTGATCATTGGGAGCGTCAAGCTGAGACACCCGATCACTGGGCATAAGTGTTGAGATAATTTGAAGATATTTCCATTGTTTTGAATAATCTGTATGATATTGGATACATTTACTCTATGGAAGGAGTATGTGTGTGGAGTCCCTTGTGTCACTGAAGTAGGAGTTGTAAAACACCTGTGGCGATGATGCAAGTTCATATCTATGATGTGTTTGTGATGCCAGTGTTTATAAAGGAGGAGGCATCTCTGAGATGCAATAACACATTTAAAAAAGAAAACCACAAGACAGAAAGGGAATATTGCCTTATGTTGTTGTATTTCTGTTTTTTTGTGTGTTGTGTGTGTGTTTTGTTTTTTGTTTTTGTTTGTTTGTTTGTTTGTTTTCTTATTTGTGTGTATGGTCTGATTTTTGGATTTTTTCGAGACAGGAATTCTCTATATGCCCCTGGCTGTCCTGGAACTCACTCTGTAGACCATGCTGGCCTTGTACTCAGAAATCTGCCTACGTCTGCCTCCCAAGTGCTGGGATTAAAGCTGTGCACCACCAACACCCTGCAAATATTGCCATTTTTAGTGAGATATTTTTAATGTTTTTTTTTACTGATTTATGTAAGATATTTCAAATGGTGTGTCCATTTTTTTCACATTGTTGCATTATTCCTTTCAAAGTTTGTTGATTATTGCTCACAAAGACAGAATTTACCATCAAGACACTGACATTCTTCTTTTTTCATTTCATTCCTCTCCTTTTTTTCTGTTTAACTTATCTGGAAATGGATTTTTCTGTATAGTCCTAGCAATTCTGGGCCTTCTTGTGCAGTTCAGTCCTGAATTCAAATCTACTGGATTTTATCACCAAATCCTGAGATTAAACCCCTTTCTAAGCAGACATCAACATTTTTTTTAAATTTTCTGTCTCACAATACTTCTTTAGAAGATGTCCTCATCACGGTTCCCAAGTAATGCCTTCAGACACTTCTAACTTTCTGTAACAACCTTACCACATAGAGCCTATGTAAGGCATCCTGTTGGGTAGCATTCTGTCTTAAGCTGTGCACATCCAAAGTGTTTGTATTCTTCACAGTGGCCTATGAGGCTAGTGTGATAAATCTGGCATGAGCTATCAGGTGAAGAAGTATTACCACTGCAGCCACAAAGCTTGCAGTTTCCACTGCTCATATCATGATGCTGCAGAAGGTTTCTTTGATTTTCATAGACACTGGCTTTTTATTCCCAAATCTTTGTAGTGGTACTGTATTCTGCCTGTCTGTGTAAACAATTAGACATGAACCATGTCTTAGTATACTGGTTGCATCTTGAGAAGTTTGTTGTTCTTTTCTACTGGATAGCCTGTTACTGGGGAAATCAGGCCATCAAGATTATTCTTAGCCTGGAAGGTACAGAGTCAGGGTCAGAGGAAGTGTGAAGTCTGGGTATGGACTAGTTCTTAATCAAGATATTCCCTATGTATAAGAAACGTAATTGTCAACATTTTTCATTAAAAAAAAAAAACACTTGAGGTTTATATGTGTTATTCCCAAATGACAGCTGTAAGTTTTTTCCACTTAAACACACCCCTCAATATACAGGAACAGATATCTACAGGGCCCTTTATAAACTATTCAGAGTTGTGCATCCCCATGGTCTCTGGTCTGTTTCCATTGTGAAAGGACATATGTTGAGACAGAGTTGTTTACCTTTGCTCTAATGATGTCCCTGGTCTTAATGTCTCAGTATTCATCCTGGTGTGAATACTGTGGAAATTGAAAATGTTAAAGGGACTATGAAGCAAAAATGTTAATTGGTGTGAAAGAGTTAATGGGAACAGCCGTTAGTTTCCACTGACTGAAACTAAAATATTCATTACCTGTTATATTTCACAAAAACAGAATTATTGCTCATTTGTTCAAAGTGGACAGCCAGGTACAAATGAAATGACTTTTATCCACTGGGCTGTTTTTTTTTCCGAAGCCTGGGCATGGCTCAACAAAGGAGTGCCTGAGAGCACCTGAATGTTCAGATAAAGTTTACTGAGGCCTCCTTGGCCTGAGAGTGCCTGTCCAGCCCCACTTTTGAACAAGAGGAATGGGTGGGACTTTCTTTGATAGAAACAGCAGGAGCTTGGTTGCCTGTTAGACAATTGTTGAAGAACAGCAGCAGGCTGTAGTGATTGAGATTGTCAGACACCCTGTGAAAATTGCAAAACCCAAAGTAACTTGGAGCTAAAAAGATAGAGATCTGATTAAGAGGTAAAATCTTGGATGTTGTAGTGAAGAGCAAAAACTTATAATTTTGGGTCTTATAGCATTGTGGTGTGTAAATTCAAGAAATTCAGGGCTGAAGAATAGACCCAGGCAGGTCCAGGCACAGCCAAACCCACCCTGTAGCTAAGAATGTCCGGCCATAAAAGATAAAAAAGAGAATGCAGGAACTAGCCACTGCTATCAGGGCGGACCAAATGGCCATCTGGCAGGATGGCACCTCCCTATAGCTCCCCATAAATCATACATTGACCAGGTGTCCTGCTGACCTCGATAAGTCCCAAGCCCTTGTGCCTCCCTACACCTTAGCATGCAAATATTACCCTGTTAATTTGTAATCATCCCGCCAACATTTAAATAAGCCAATCATGTGTAATGGCCCAAATTCTTTTGGCTCCCCTGTTTTTGGTTTGTGGTTTTTGCCTTTATAAGCCTGTAAAAAGTTTGGGCTGGGGTTGAACTTCCCTGCCCCCTGCGCGGTGCATGAGTTTCGACCCCAGCATGCTGTCTGGGGTGCTCCTTTTTTGTTTGTGTGTTTGTGTGAGATTAAAGCTTGTATAGTTACAGCGAGTTCCGCCTCAGTGTCCTACTGGGTGCGCACCTCCCTGAAGAGGGACTCACTGAAGGGGTCTTTCATGTGGTGCATTGGCCGGGAAGTGCGTGACCACCCAGGGGTCCTAGACCCAATTGGAGGTAAGGCCCTCTATCTTGTCTTGGTTTTGTCTCTATATTCTGTCTGAAAATCTTGTGAGATCACAGTTTCAGTTTTGCAAATGCTCTTATGAGACAGCGCTTTGAAGGGAGAGCAAAGTGGATAAAGACAGATGTGTCTAGGGGTCCACCATTTATTCGCCCTGGGAGACGTTCAGGGAAGTCAGGGGCAGGGCCAGGGATGCCTAGTGAACCCCCTCGGGAAAAGTCAGGAGATAAATTTTCTCCTTGACGATCTCTTTCTGAGACCTGTTACTAGGCCTTCTGATTCTTTTCAGGAACTCTGGTTGACACAGAGTAGGCGACTGGTTTTGTTTTTGAGTCTTGTAGCCTTTGTAATCGTTTTTATCATGTGTGTGACAGAGCTTAACGTGGGAAAGACTGTGACGACCCCACTAACACTTACTCAGAACCATTGGACAGACGTTATGACTAGGGCCAACAATCTTTCCTTCAATGTCAAGAAGGGACCTTGGCAAACTTTTTGCTCCTCTAAATGGCCAGCTTTCAGTGTGGGCTGGCCTTCGCAGGGAAATTTTAGCCTGCCTTTTATTCTAGGTGTAAAGTTATTTTTCAGACCGCAGGAGGGCATCCTGATCCGGTGCCGTATATAATTGTGTGGCAGGACCTGGTACAAAATCTGCCACCCTGACTGTGTTCCTGGACTTCCGGAGCTGAGGCAGCGATGGTGGCAGTAGCCATGAAACCGAAAATGATGCCTGCAGGTCTGCCAGAGCACGTTCCATCGGCCCCCCTGAGGATCTATCCTGAAATTGATGATGCCTTTTTCCTTGACTCCTTCTCACCCCCTTACCCCCAAAGAAATTCTAATCCTGGTCACTCACAGCTGCCCACCCCAGCAGACCCCAGGGTGGCCTCTGTGACAGGACCGGTGGGAGGGGCTCCTAGCTGCGAAGGCCATAGTTCAGAGGGAAGTGAATCTAAACCAGATTCCACTGTTGCTTTGCCTTTAAGAGCTTATGTAGGAGGACCTGCCCCTGCCCCGGGCAGTTAGTCCCATTGCAGTACTGGCCATTTTCATTGGTAGATATGTTGGCAGATATGTATAACAGATATGTATAACTAATCACTCCTCTTTCTCATAGAATCCCTCAGGCTTAAAAGGACTCCTTGAGTTCTTAATGTTCTCCTACCAGCCCACTTGGGATGACTGCCAGCAACTTTTTCAGGTCTCCTTTACAACTGAAGAGAGAGAGAGGATCCTGCTAGAAGCCAGAAAAAATCATCCCAGGACCAGATGGGACCCCCACTAATCTCCCCAACCTTATAAATGCAGCTTTCCCCTTGGCCCGTTCTGCCTGGGAGTTCAATACTGTGAAAGATAGGGAGCGTCTCACAGTCTACTGCTGGACTCTAGTGGCAGGGATAGAGGGGGCCACACAGCGACCCACCAATTTGGCCAAGGTAAGAGAAGTCCTTCATGGTTCAATGGAGCTGCCCTCCGTTTTCTTAGCACGACTAATGGAGGCTTATAGGAGATATGCCCCGTTTGATCCCTCTTTGGAGGGACAGCAGGCAGCTGTAGCCATAGCTTTCATTGGTCAGTCTGCCTCTGATATTAAGAGAAATTTACAGAGGTTAGGGGGGCTCCAATATTATACTCTGCAAGATTTAGTAAAATAAGTTGAGAAAGTGTACCACAAGAGAGAGACTGAGGAAGAAAAGCAAGAGAGAGAAGAGAAAGAGGTAGAGGAAAGAGAAAACCGGCATGAACGCCAGCAGGATAGGAACTTGACTAAGATTTTGGCCGCAGTGGTAGGTGGAGAAAGTTCATAGAAGGGTCAGTCAGGGTACCTGCCCAACAGGGCAAGAAGACCTCCAGGAGAACAGAGACCGCCACTTGAGAAAGACCAATGCACATACTGCAAGAAAAAAGAATATTAGGCCAGAGACTGCCCAAAGAAGAAGCAGAGGGGCCCCAAAGTATTGGCCCTTGAAGAAGACCAGGGAAGTCGGGGCTCGGTCCCCCTCCCCAAGCCTAGGGTAACTCACTCTGTGGAGGGGACCCCCGTTAATTTTCTAATAGACAAAGGAGCTGAATAATCAGTCTTGACTGAAGCTTTAGGACAATTAGGATCAAAGAAGATTTTAGTTATGGGAGCCACTGGTAGCAAGCTTTATCCCTGGACAACCAAAAGGATTTTAGACATAGGAAAAAATAAAGTGACACATTCTTTTCTTGTGATACCTGAGTGCCCAGCACCCTGCTAGGCAGGGACCTTTTGAAAAAATTGAAAGCACAAGTCCAGTTTACTTCTGACGGATCTGAGGTATCATGGAAGAAGAATCCAGTGGCATGCTTAGTTTTAAATTTAGAAGAACAATATCACCTCCACGAACAGAAGTCTGAGACTTTACCCTTTAAAGAATGGTTGACAGCTTTTCCAGAGGTTTGGGCAGAGCAGGCTGGGATGGAATTAGCTAGGCAAGTGCCACCCAACATAGTCGAGCTAAAAGTGGCTGCCAAATCTGTTTCAGTCAGGCAATACCCCATGAGTCAAGGGGCTAAAAACAGCATTCGACCACATATCCAGAGACTGCTATAACAGGGTATATTGGTCCCGTGCCAGTCCCATTGGAATACCCCCTTCCTGCCAGTGTGTAAACCTGGGACAAATGACTATCTGCCTGTCCAGGACTTAAGAGAAGTCAATAAACGGGTACAGGACATTCACCCAACTGTGCCCAACCCTCACAACTTGCTAAGTTCCTTACCACCTGAACGGTCCTGGTAAACAGTCCTGGATTTAAAAGATGCCTTTTTCTGTCTCAGATTACACCTGAGCAGTCAACTTCTGTGTGTTTTTGAGTGTCGAGACCCTGAAGGAGGATATACGGGTCAGCTAACCTTGACTAGGCTGCCACAGGGGTTCAAAAACTCACCCACTTTTTTTGATGAAGTGGTCCACCACAACCTTGTGCCCTTTAGGGAACAGAACCCCCAAATGTCTCTCCTGGAGTATGTAGATGATTTAATCCTTGCAGCTTCAACCCAGGAACTGTGCCTTGAAGAGACCAAAAAGCTTCTAAATGAAAAAAGTGAATTGGTATACCACTAAGAAAGCTCAGCTATGCCCTATGGACTTGACCTACCTAGTATACACCCTCCGAGAAGGAAAGCAGTGGTTCATTGAAGCTCGAAAGAAGACTGTGATGCAGATCCCAACCCCCACCACTCTGTGACAAGTACTTGAGTTTCTGGGAAAGGCAGGCTTTTGTAGACTCTGAATACTAGGGTCCACAATGTTGGCGGCCCCTCTGTACCCACTCACTAAAGAAAACGTCCCGTTCACCTGGACAGAGGAACACCAAAAAGACTTTAACAGCATAAAGGCTTCTCTGATTGCAGCCCAGGCTTTGGCCCTGCCAGATTTGACTAAGCATTTCACCGTATACGTTGATGAGCCAGCTGGAGTAGCCCGCAGAGTCCTGACTCAGACTCTGGGACCCTGGAAGCGGCCAGTGGCCTACCTGTCAAAAAAAATTGGACCCAGTTGCCAGTGGATGGCCCTCCTGCCTAAAAGCCATCGCTGCAGTAGCCCTACTTGTTAAAGATACTGACAAGCTTACTCTAGGTCAGCATGTGACTGTATTCGCTCCCCATGTGTTAGAGAGTATTGTAAGACAGCCCCCTGACCATTGGATGACAAATGCCCGGATGACCCACTACCAGAGCCTGTTGCTAAATGACCGAGTGACTTTTACCCCACCTGCCATCCTCAATCCTACCACCCTCCTCCCCGAGACGGATGACTCCACCTGGGTACACCAATGTGCTGATATCCTGGCTGAAGAAACTGGAACGAGAAAGGATCTGACTGATCGAACTTGGCCAGGTGTGCCTGACTGGTACACAGATGGTAGCAGCTTTGTGGTAAAGGGAAAATAAAGAGCAGGAGAGGCAGTGGTTGACAGAAAACAGGTAATTTGGGCAAGTAGCCTTCCAGAAGGAACTTGGGCTCAGAAGGCTGAGCTCCTGATGCTAACTAAAGCTCTGCAGCTGACAGAAGGTAAGGCAATTCATGGGGCCATCTATAGACAAAGGGGGCTACTTACTTCGGCAGGCAAGGAAATCAAAAATAAAGAAGAAATCTTGGCACTCCTAGAGGCTATACACATGCCCAAGAAAGTGGCCATCATCCTCTGCCCTGGCCATCAAAGGGGCAAGGTCCTGTAGCCCAGGGAAATCAGATGGCAGATTGGGCGGCCAAACAGGTGGTACAAGGCATCCCTGTGCTGCCTCTAGAGACTATAGAAGAACCAAAAGGAACCACAGAGATCAGTTTTGAATACACCTCCAAAGATTATGAGATGATTGAAGATCTTGAAGAACAAGGGAAGTCCAAAGGATTTAGCTATCATGGGATTGCAAGAACAAAAGAAGGAACAATTATTTTGCCCTATAGAGAAGGAAAGGCATATGTAAAAGGCATCCATCCCCTGACACATCTGGGGGCAAAGAAATTGTGTGATTTAATCCAGTCCTCAAACTATTATGTGCTCAGGCTTCTAGACGAACAAGTAACTAAATCCTGCAAGTGTGTGCCCTAATTAATGCTGCACGCCCCTTTAATGAACAAGAAAAATGACAACGGGGGGATAGACCTGGAGTTTACTGGGAAATAGACTTCACTGAGATCAAACATGGAAAATATGGTAATAAAGAGTTACTAGTTTTCATAGACACTTTCTCAGGATGGGTAGAAGCCTTCCCCATCAAGTCTGCAACTGCTCAGGTGGTGACCAAGAAGATCATTGAAGAGATCCTACCCCAGTTTGGGATCCCCAGGGTAATTTGCTTGGATAATGGGCCTGCATTTGTTGCCCAGGTAAGTCAGGAATGAGCCACACAATTGGGGAACAATTGGAAGTTATATTGTGCTTATAGACCCCAGAGATCAGTATAGGTAGAAGGAATGAACAGGACTCTAAAAGAAACCCTAACTAAATTAGCTATTGAGACCAGCGGTAAAGACTGGGTGACCGTCCTTCCCTTTGTGCTCCTTAGGGCCCGAAATACACCTGGATGTTTCGGCCTTACTCCTTATGAAATTCTACATGGGGGACCACCCGCCTTGACCAAGTCTGATGGGATATTGGATTCCAGTGATGACTCTTCCTCACCCTCTTCTCTGTTTACCCATTATAGGCCTTAGAAGTTGTCAAAACACAGATCTGGGACCAGATCAAAAAAGCCTACACACCAGGGACCACTGCAGTGCCCCACGGGTTCCAGGTCGGGGACTCAGTTCTGGTCTGACAACATCGAGCTGGCATGCTTGAGCCCCGGTGGAAGGGACCTTATCTAGTGCTGCTGACCACCGCCAAGGTCGCAAAGGTAGACAGGATCGCCGCCTGGATCCACACATCCCACATAAAAAAAGGCACCCAACCAGGATGAAGACGACCTCGGAGAAAATTGGACAGTGGCCGCTACTGATAATTCTCTTAAACTGTGCCTTCGCAGTACCCCAACCTTGGGTAATAATCCTCACACTCTTATGACCCTGACATGGGAGGTCATCTCTCAAGCTGGAGATACTGTATGGAGTACTTCAAAGGTGGCCCCCCCTTATACATGGTGGCTCCCTCTGTTTCCTGAAATCTGTGCCCTGATAGATGGATTAGACGCCTGGGATATCCCTGAATAGTCACATGAAACGGTGCCCCAAGATGAGGTAATCTATCACAAGCTGCCATATCACCAGGGGTTAAGTTCCCAAGGAAAGTACATTGCAGATATACCAGGCTGTAGTAGTAGGTCTAAACAGAGGAGACTTGGTCAGGAGCCCTTTTATGTCTGTCCCAGGGACAGGGTAAATAAAAAAGAGGCTTGCTGGTGTGGGGGAATAGAGGGCATCTTCTGTAGTCAGTAGAGATGTGAAACCACTGGTACCATTCATTGGGACCCATCCTCTAGCTCGATATTATTATAGTATCCAGATGAAATAAGGGCCATGATTCCTTAAACATCACTTTTACTCAAAAAGCAAAAGAGACAAAAAAGATTGGATAAAGGGAAGACAGTGGGGCCTAACATTTTATGTGACAGGGACAGGCCCTGGATTCACATTTAAGATTCGGCTAAAGATGAAGTGTCCCCCAACCCAGGCAGTAAGACCTAACCACGTTCTTGTTAAAAAACTTCCAATGCCCCTTCCCAGACCTACCTTTCCCGGACCTACCCTAGTTGGTCCAGCTATTCCAACAGAAGTCTATACCTCTTCCTCAGACATGAAACTTACATTGCCCCTACTCCCCCAGATACTGAAAACTGTCTGTTTAGTCTGGTACAGGGGGCTTTTTGGTACTCAATTGTACCAATCCCAACATCACTAAGTCTTGTTGGCTGTGTTATGCCTCCAATCCCCCATATTATGAGGGAGTTGCTCAAGTCAGGACATACAATAAGGCTGAGGACAATTCTCAGTGTCCTTGGGGAGAAAACAGAAAACTAACATTAGCAGCTGTCTCGGGAAATGGACTTTGCCTGGAACAAGTCCCACATGACAAACGGTAACTCTGTAATCAGACTCATCATCTCCAGTCTTCCAATAATAGAGGTCAGAACTTAGTTCCTCCCTTAGACACAGTATGGGCTTGCAACACTGGACTCACTCCCTGTGTATTTACTTCTGTTTTTAATACTTCTAAAGATTATTGTCGTTTAGTTCAGAGTGTTCCGAGGCTTCTGTATCATGATGACAGTTTTTTGTCAATGGATTCAACCACTGGACCCAGTATAAAAGGGAACCCATTACCATGACCTTAGCAGTCCTTTTGGGTCTAGGAACAGCAGCTGGGGTCGGCACAGGCACAACTGCCTTGATACAGACCCCCCACTATTTCCATGAATTGCACAAACGCTATGGATGCAGACCTAGGAGCACTAGAGCAGTCCATCACCAAACTTGAAGAATCTTTGACCTCGCTATCAGAGGTAGTGCTACAGAACAGGAGGGGGCTAGATCTACTTTTTCTCAAAGAAGGTGGACTCTGTTCCGCAGTAAAAGAAGAGTGTTGTTTTTATGTAGACCATTCTGGTCTTATCAGGGACTCCATGGATAAGCTCAGAGAAAGGTTAGAAAAACGAAGCAAAGAAAGAGAAGCATATTAAGGATGGTATGAAAATTGGTTTAACAGGTCTCCCTGTTTTACGACACTGATATCTACCCTGGCAGGCCCTCTGATTATTTTTTTTTCTCCTGCTTTCTTTTGGGCCATGTATTTTAAATAAGCTGGTTGCTTTTGTTAAAGATAAAATAAACACCATACAAGTCATGGTCCTCAGACAGCAATATCAGACTCTTCAACAAGAAGAAAGGTCGTTCTAAAATTAGAGCTATCCACTAAAAGAAGTGGGAAATGAACAGCAAAAACTTATAATTTTGGGTCTTATAGCATTGTGGTATCTAAGTTCAAGAAATTCAGGGCTGAAGAATAGACCCAGGCAGGTCCAGGCACAGCCAAACCCACCCTGTAGCTAAGAATGTCCAGCCATAAAAGATGAAAAAGAGAATGCAGGAACTAGTCACTGCTATCAGAAAGGACCATATGGCCACGTGCAGGATGGCGCCTCCCGGGCAGCTACTTCCTACATTGACCAGGTGTCCTGCTGACCTCGAGAAGTCCCAAGCCCTTGTGTCTTTCTACATCTTAGCAGGCACATATTACCCTGTTAATTTGTAATCATCCCGCCGCCATTTAAATAAGCCAATTATGTGTAATGGTGCGAATTCTTTTGGCTCCCCTGTTTTTGGTTTGTGGTTTTTGCCTTTATAAGCCTGTAAAAAGTTTGGGCTGGGGTTGATCTCCCCTGCCCCCTGCGCGGTGCATGAGTATCATCCCCAGCACGCTGGCTTGAGTGATCCTTTGTTGTTTGTGTGTTTGTGTGCCATTAAAGTCTTGTATAGTTACAGCGAGTTCGGCCTCAGTGTCCTATGGGGTGCGTGCTTCCCTGAGAAGGGACTCCCCGCGGGGGTCTTTCAGTAGGTTTTCTGAATAAGTTTGTATTACATGGCAAAAAAAAAAAAGATTTATTATATTCATTTCCTTCCGTCTTGGTGTTTAAGGCATATATAATGCAATTGAAGACTGCACATTCGGATTATTAACAGTTTCATACCAAGTTCCAAATTTAACATACCACGAAATGAGAAAGCGTACAATATATATTCCAATCATGAATAAGCAAATGAATGTAGGGAAATAGTTTTCAGGTACTAAGATACATAGCTATTAAGACATGATCATAACAATTTAGATCAGAGGATATTATCCTAACCCCTATGACATAAATTTCCTCTCGGTTGTATACTCTCACAGTTTATAAGGTTCTTTCCCGAAATAAGTAATGGCTGCTTTTATCCCCCTAAGTGCAAGTTGAGCAACTGTATTAGGATACCACTCAATGAATTTTGTAGGGAAAGCATTAGGATGGACCCACAACAAGGGCCCATTTTGCCATAAGACTACTGCGGGTAACTGTGCCGTTTTTAATATGCACAATTCAAATGACTTTGACTCGTCAATGCGTTGTAATTGAGCATCTTGTAGGGCCTTTTCTACAGTTTGTTAAGCTTGACATGCAGCTGGGCTAAGTGCTCTGTGGGAGGAGATATGGGTATCTCCCTCTAATATGTCAAATAATGGATTTAATTCTGCTGATGGAATTTTCAAAAATGGTCTCAGCCAATTAATATCTCCTAACAATTTTTGAAAATCATTCAAGGTATGTAGTTGGTCTTTGTGAATCTCTAATTTTTGAGGAACAATTTTGTCAGGATAAATGAGTGACCCTAGGAAGGCTCCCATTCGAGCAACTTGCACCTTTTCAGTGGCCAACTGCAATACCCATTGCCCTAACGTTTTTATTAATATAGGGTATGCATCTTGCAATAACTGTGAATATTTATGGCAAATCAAAATGTCATCCATATAAATTACCACCTTTAATGATGGAAAATGTTCTCTAACTGACTTAAGTGCCAATTGTACATACAGTTGACACATGGTGGGGCTATTCGCCATCCTCTGAGGTAGGACCTTCCATTGGTATCTTTGATCCGGCTCTAAATGATTAATGTCTGGGATGGTAAACGCAAAACTTTGCCTATCTTGAGGGCATAAAGGTATAGAGAAAAAGCAATCTTTAATGTCTATGATTATAATTTCCCAATTTTTGGTTAAGGCAGAAAGTAGTGCTCGCCCTTGCTGAACTGGTCCAAACAGACGCATTTGTGCATTAATTGCTCTAAGATCATGTAATAAGCGCCATTTGCCAGATTTTTTCTTAATTACGAAAATAGGTGTATTCCAGGGTGAGGTAGAAGGCTCTAAATGACCCAAGTGTTCAGAAATTAGTTTTGTGGCTGCTTGTAATTTTTCAGAGGAGAGAGGCCATTGAGGAACCCATACAACTTCCTCTGTAAGCCATGGTATGGGCATGGAACCCTCAACAGCTGTCTCTAGAAAAAACCCAAACCTTGTCTCCCATTATTACCTTTTTGAGGGATAGGTTCAAGTTTACCCTGCTCTCCTTTTCCTAATCCCCTTCCTTCTTTATAGCCCATTTTCTTAATCATTCGAACAGCTTGTGGCGAGCATTCATCAGTTAAGGTCAGTCCTAGTGCCTGTAAGATGTCTCTCCCCCAGAGATTTACTGGGAGTGGTAAGACATAAGGAGTGAATCGTCCCATTTGACCTTCAGGCGCTGTCCAGCTCAAAGAACGGGAACTAATAATGGGACAGGACTGATAACCTAAACCTTGCAAAGAATGTGACGACTGAATAACTGGCCAAGTTTTCGGCCACCAGTGAGAAGAAATAATACTTTTGTCTGCTGCTGTGTCTGAAATCCCCTTAAATTGTTTCCCTTCTATAACTAACTCTAAAGAAGGCCTGGAATCTAAAGGCATTATTAAATAAGCCGAATCATTTCCAGTAGCACCAATCCCTCTGGCAGCTTGAGGGACACCAGAAGAGGGAAAACAGCCATGTAGGCTTGGCAGAATTACTAACTGAGCTATTCTATCTCCTTGTGAAATAGAAAAGACACCCTGAGGACAGGAACAGAGAACTGGAAGTTCCCCTTCATAATCTTGATCTACAACTCCAGGGTGAACAATAAGACCTTGTAGTGTAAGGGAAGCACTGCCCAATATTAGGCCGACACTCTCGGATGGCAGAGGTCCTTTATAGTCAGTAGGAATAGGCTGCACTCCCATTTGAGGGATCAGCATGAATTGGGTGGTGGTATGGAGGTCCAATCCAGCTGAGCCTTCTGTTGCCCTGCGGACTGTGGGGTCCACTTTTCGCCTGTCGAGGTCCCGTATGTTTTCGGGCCCTGAGACCTGAGGGCCCTGTACTGGTTTTTTGAAATGGTGTCATGATCTACTGTTTGAGGGAATCCTGGCTGCAGGGGCCTGCCTCGAATGTCCCTGATTGAACGACAAGCACTAGTCCAATGATATCCTTTTCCACACTTAGTGCACAATCCTGGCACTCTCCTTTTGACAAGGGCTCTACAGTCCTTTTTTAAGTGTCCCGGTTTGCCACAATTATAGCAGAGTTTGAGCTCAGCCATGTCAGGGCATTTTTGCCATTGTAGAATGGCAGCTGCTAAACCGGCATTAGTGAGTGGCCCTCCAAGTTCACGGCAAACCTTCAACCAGTCCTGCAGTCCCTTGCTTTTTCTAGGTGTAATAGCCGCCCTGCATTCCCGGGCAGCCTGTTCATATATCAACTGTTCAATTAAAGGCATAGCTGCTCTGTATCTCCAAATCTGCTGCCTCTGTCATTCTAGTCACAAAATCTGAGTACCACTCCTGGGACCCCTGAGTGATCTTGGTCAAATGACCACTTGCCTCTCCCTTCTTAGAGAGTGCCTTCCATGCTTTAACAGTGGCAGCTGAGATCTGGGCGTACGCTCCCCAATGATAATCTGTTTGGTTAGCAGCATGCTGTCCCTGACATGTAAGCAATTCGAACGTCCATG
Organism: Mus musculus; assembly: GCF_000001635.26. NCBI lineage: Eukaryota > Metazoa > Chordata > Mammalia > Rodentia > Muridae > Mus > Mus musculus. The sequence continues at coordinate 30,456,829 of NC_000087.7, read as the reverse complement.
TCCTTTGGTCTCCTTCCATGGTGGCATTGGCCCTTGCCTGCGTCTTACAGGAGTCCTGCCACAAAGCTTTCCATTCAAGATACATCCCCATACTGGGGGCTGCAGCTTTTACTACAGTCTGCCAATCACCAGGAGTCATAGCATGAGTCGCGAGCCTTTCAACTTGTGCTACAGTGAAAATCGCACTGACTCCATAATTACAGACTGCTTCTGCAAGCTCCTTAATCTGTATATATTCTACTGGAGCATGAACATTCCCTCCCTCAGCTCTTTCAAAAACTGGAAATGCCTGTTGCATCTTCCTCTGTCCTCTTTTGGAATAAATAAGTCTGAATGATACCTCTGCACATAAGGCTCCGAATGGTGCCTCTGCACATAAGTCGGAGGTGCACTAGAACCCTAAAGTTGCATATCCGAAGACCGTGCAACGATTTGACATTTGTCTCTACTTGCTTTCGTGTTATTCTGTAACTGATTAACTCGTCTTTCATCTGACTGGTATCTTTCTCCCTCACAGCCTGTCACTTTCTTCTCTAAGTCTGTTTCCTCATAGGAGCTAAGTTCCTTATCTGATTCTGAGCTACTGACAGCTAGCTGCTTAAACTCATCTAGTGGCAGGTAGAGGCTCCTTTCCTTATGTTCCTCTCCAGCTCGATCTCCCTTCTTCTCTCCCTTTCCATCCCTTTTTCTAATCTCTCCCCAGATATTTTCCCTGACATTCCTTTTTTCTCAGTCTCAAGGCCTGTGGAAAGGCCTAAATTCTTCAGTGCACTTTGTTTCCTCTCTACTTTTACTCTCTCTCCCCGCTCTACCTCTGATAGACTTTCTTGAATTTCGTCCAGAACTTTCTGACCTGCTTCTACCATTTTCTGACAATTCTCATCTGTTAAACACGATTTCACCAATTTCCATAGCGGCCTAATCCCTGCTTTAAGTTTGCCTTTCTGCTGTTCACTAACTAGATCTCCTTTCAATTTGTCCCAAGAGGCGACAGTTAATGACAATGAGCAAGCATACCATGGTGCAACACAGTCTATCTCTCTGACAAATCCCTCTAAGGTCTTCGTGGCGATTTTTAGGCCACACTGCTTCAGGACCAAGCATAAGGCCACTACTATAGAATGGGAGATTCCCATACTGCCGCTGTCCAGGCCTGACCATGACTAAGAACCAGTCAGCAGTTCCAGTGGTGGAAACAAAACGAAACTGAAAGGAAAAGTGTAATCGCCGTGCAAACAATCAAAAGGGCTTCTAACTCTGGAGAAATTTCAAGATTGTACGTAACTTGTAGAGCCTTTTGTCCCACGGTTCTGATTCTGCCCCGCAAACGAAGTATCTTCCTTGCGCTGGTGTGATGACAGTTTCCGGGTTTCGTCACCACTTATTGCGTCCCGCTTGACCGGCGAGAAAGATGCAACAAACCAGAATTTTCCGCGGCAAGAGCTTTATTGCTTGCTTCTCAGGAAGATCCCGAACCAGAAAAATGTCGCTGCTTTTATAACCCACAGCGTGACATTTCAGCACCTGATATGGCGTGACTGCTCCTGATTCATTGCTTGCCCATCACCCCACTATTACACCCCGAGAATGGGAGTGACTAGGAGTGAATTCACTCTCGCACCTGCGTACAAGGCTTGTTTACTACTTAGGCACAGCAGAGGCCCGCACCATCTTATAATGGTGATTGCTCCCGGCACACATGGCTCTTCTCAGAGATTACTGGCGGCATGGAGGCGATTGCTCGCAGCATGTACCGGCTCTCCACAATTCACCACGATATCTGCAGTCCCTTCTCTGAATAGTCTGTTGTAACCTGGAGAGTTCTGGTCATCCACTCTGATACCACTACTGTTGTAGCAACTTGAACTTCTCTTAAATCATTCAGACCCTTTCTATAGAGATGATTCATCTCTGAAGCATCTACTTGGGAGAGAGAATGGGGAGCATAGAGATCAGAGAGAGGCAGAAGTAATCTAGACTTCCAGCTGAGAAAAAAAAAAGTGGTCCTGGGGAAAATAGAGTGATTTCTGGGCAGAGAATATGGAAGATCCCAGTAAAGGTAGATCTGATCTGAACTGTTTATCTTGAAGTCAGACTTGGGCATTGTATAAAGCTCTCTTGTAAGGTCTCATACACAAAATTTTGCTCAATGTCTGACTCAGAAGTAATATTTCAGCAGTATCTAGGATTCATGCTGGATAAAACTGGAGAAAAGGAATCAGGATTCTTGTGGGCCAAGGTCCATGACATAAGGCTTCAGATATCTAAATTAGCAAAGCTCATGCAGCCAAGAGAAACCTTTACACAACCACCCAGAGTCTTGTGGAAATGAGCCAAAATCAAATTCACCATAACTATCCATATTTTAGCATTCCTTGTGCTATGATAATAAAGGACACAGCCTGAGTTCATATAAATCATTAGGTCTGCTTTTATTGGGTTCTAACTTCCTGGGGCCTGGCTCTAAAGCAGGACAAATCTTTCCTCTGATCAGCAGAAGACAAAACATGACCTAGTCATGTCGGGCATGCATGCAAAGCTTAGAGAATGAGAACCCTGAAGGGGCATAGAACCTCAAGGGATCAAGAAAGAGATTGACTTCTGTTTGGTATTTGCCTGTCAGAGAGAGAAGCACTTAAGGCATGGTCATCTCTGCCTTTCATTGTTTCAGGACTCAACACTCTGCAACTTTGTTTCAATACCTTCTTTCTGTTAGCCATTAGCTTGCCTTTAGCCTCCTAGACTCAGTTTTGCTGAGTGTGAAACAGATTATACTCCTGACAGCCTCAGGAGCATGTAGATGTGTAATTCACACACAAGTACCAATTCAAATGTGTTGTGTCTGGCCAGCCACTCACATGTCTGGGTTCTAATCTGGAAAGGAATATTGGAAACCTGGAAGAGAACAGGGAGCTAGGCCAAGAAGAGAAAGATGTAGCTAAAACAAAATTCTGAACAAAGCTCAATTTTACTATTTCTAAAACTCATTTAGGAAGCAGGGGTAGGGACCTGATTCCCGCCAAATCATCTTGGAGTAAAGTTGCAGGTGAACATGTGATGGGTCCAGAACAGCTAGTTGGAAAGCAGCAGTGGGAGTGGCAGGGTTATAGAGCTGCAAGCTCTGCTGAGATGCTCTCTAATATTGAAAACTGAGCAGATCAGCTGAAAATGAAAGGAAGCTTGCTCAGGTGTAAGAATAAAAATAAGGGTTCTGGGCATGGAGGAACAACACTTGGGGAATATCAATCTGATATATAAGGACAAACAGAAATAGACTAGCAACAATCAGTCCCAGAGAATAGAGGGAGATAGCTTAGGGAGGTTAGTCTAGCACCATTTGCTCTTTGGAATGCCTAACTGCTCATCCATCCAATTTTGCTTGTAGCCATCTCCTTTCTAATCTACCACAATTATTTTGGATGATATTTTTGATTAGTTCCTAGATTCAGTTTATGAGTCTTTTATTGAGGATTTTTCATCAATGTTCAGAAGAGAACTTGGTCTGAAGTAATTTTTCTTTTCTTTTTTTATTATTTAAATCATTTTAAAACTTCACATTTCATTCCTATCCTAGTCTGACACCAAACTGTTCTCCATCACTTACCTCTTTCCCCTGCTCCCCCCTCCCTCCCATATCTAGGAGGATGTCCTCACAACTACTCTCAATCCACTACACCTCCCTATTCTCTGTGGCCTCAAGTCTCTCAAGAATTAGTTGCATCTTCTCTCATTCAGGACAGACCAGAATGTCTGTATGTAATCTGATGTATATGTGTCGGGGCCTCCTATCACATCAGGTGATATACGTTGCCTGGTTGGTTGTTCAGTGTCTGACAGGTCTCTGTTATCGTGGGTAATTGAGACTTATGATCTTTTTACAGGTCGTCCTTCTCTTCAGTTTCTTCCAGCCTTTCCCTAATTCAACTGCAGGGGTCCCCAACTTCTGTCTATTGGTCAGCTAGTATCTACATCTGACTCTTTCAGGTAATTGGTAAGTCTCTCAGCAGACAGCCTTGCTAGGCTCCTTTTGGCATACACACCACAGCATCAATAGAGAGTGTCATGATTCCCAGCCTCACTGTGCACTGGATCCCAATATGGGCCTGTCAATGGACCTCCTTTCTCTCATTATCTTCTCCATTTTTACCCTTCAAAGAGGAACAATCCTTGGTCAGATTTTTGACTGTGAGTTGTCAACTGCATCTCACCATTTCATGTCCTGTCCATCCACCGGAAGTGGGAACTACAAGATCCCTCTCCATACTGTAGAGCATAGGAAGGTCCCTCCCTTTGAGTTTTGAGAGTCTCTTACATCCCAGATCTACTGTGCATTCTGGGGGTTCCCCCACCTTCTACCTCCTGAGAATGCCTGTTTCAATTAGGTCTGCTGACTATCAGAGATTCAGTGATGTTCCCTGCCCAATACCTCATCATTTTCCCAATTTTGCCTCTCTATCTCCTCCCTCCCTTTTGTCCCCTGCTCTGTGAGTGCTTTCTTTTGCTCCCAAGTGGGTTTGAAATATCCTCACTTGGGCCCTTCGGACTGTTAAACTTCTTGAGTCCTGTGGGTTGCATCCAGAGTATTCAGTACTTTTTTGAATAATATGAACTTTTAGTGAGTACAAACCATGAATGTCCTTTTGAATCTGGCTGACCTCACTCTCGATGATATTTTCTACTTCCATGGATTTTCCAGCAACATTCATGATATGTTCATTTTTAATAGCAGAGTAGTAGTCCATTGTGTAAATGGAACACATTTTCTGTATATACTCTTTCATTGTGGGACATCTGGGTTGTTTGCACTGTCTTGTTATTATAAATAAGACTTCTATGAACATAATAGAGCACATACCCTTGTGGCATAGTAGGGTATCTTTTGGGTATATGACCAAGAGTGGTTTTCTGGGTTTTCAGGTAGATATATTTCCAATTATCTTGGAACCTCCAGATGGATTTCCAGAGTGGATCTACCACTTTGAAATCCAAACAACATTATGGAGAAGTGTTTTTCTTTCTCTACTCCTTTCCAACTGATGAATTTTTGATCTTGGGCATTCTGATTAGTGTACTGTGAAATATGTATGAAAAAATTTTTATGTCTCTCAAGAAAGATATGGAAGAAGAATTGAGAAAACACAGAGATCTCCCATGTTTTGGATTTGTAGAATTAACATAGTAAAAATGACAATCCAACCAAAAGTAATCTATAAAAAAAAAACCACAATCCTCAACAAAACTGTAACATAAATCTTCAAAGATTTGGAAAGAGCAGTTCTTAAATTCATCTGGAAAAACAAAAACAAAAAAATTAGAATAGTGGAAATAATTAACAATAAAGGAACTTCAGGAGAAATCACCATCCCTGACCTGAAGCTATATCAGAATAAAAATGAGTGTGGTCAACTAAGAGGATTTATTCTTCAGGAGCTCGCTTTACATGAGAGGCATGAATCTAAGGAGAGATGCCTTCTACTTTGATAGCAGTGGGAGTGGTCAGCAGCATGATTCAAGGGCCTTTCTAACAAGGTTATTGATTCTCAGCTGGATGTCGTCAGATGAGAACTGCATCTCCCACCTGGAGCTGGTGTGGTACCACCAAATCTCTTTGTTCGTAGGCCTCCTTGAGCTGCTCTCAGGTGGTGTTTCTTACTAGTTCTAGGGCTTTCATGAGTGTAAACAAGGAAGAACCAGGGTTAAATTTTAAAGGATATAACACTGTCTCACTTCAGTAAGCGGGGGAGACCCCCTCCCCCATACAGGATTACAAATGGAGTGAGCTTAAATGTTCCCAGTGTGTTCCTGACTTGGAACAAGGCAAAGGAAAGGAGAGCTGTCCAGTTATTCCCACCGTGGGTATCTAAGGTCAATTTAGTCAAGTTTCTTTTTTTTTTTTTTTCCTTTCTACCTAGACTGAACTCTGGGGTCTATAAACACAATGTAATTTCCAATCAACCCCTAGTTGGATGGCCAGTCCTTGACTTACCTGGGCAACAAAGGTGGGTCCTTTGCCAGACCCAATTACCTTAGATATTCCAAACCGTGGAAAATTTCTTCTAGGATTTTCTTAACCACAGCATTGGAATTTTCTTTTTTGTTGTTGTTGTTGTTGTTGGGTAGGCCTCCACCCATCCTGAAAACGTGTCTATACAAACTAAAATATTTTTATTACCATACTTAGCTGGCTTTACTTCAATAAAATCGACTTCCCAATAGGCTCCAGGGCGATCTCCTCCTAGTCTTCTCCCTGGAGCATATCTTGAATGTCCTGCATTAGTCATGGCGCATGGTACACAGTTCTTAACTATTGCTTCTGCAACATCAGTGAGTCTTAAAACATAAAAAGTAGAAGCTTTTACCAGTGTTTGAAGTGTTTGACTCCCAGGTGGGACAGTATTGTATATTTTCCAAAAATCTTTCTCCTTCTTTTTGTGGTTCTGGGAGAGCAACTTTCTGGAGAGGTTTTATCTGTTGAGTCCTGAAGGGCAGTATTGAGTCCTGAAGGGCAGTATCTTAGGGCCTGGAGAGGTTCCATCTGTTGCGTCCTGAAGGGCAGTATTGAGTCTGAAGGGCAGTATCTTAGGGACAAGTGCAGCCTGTTTAGCTTTAACATCAGCAATGTTTTTACCCCTTGTCACAGCATTGTGTCCTTTTTGATGTCCAGGAAAATGTATAATGGCCACTTTGGCAGGCAGATGAATAGCCTCAAGGAGGCTCAGAATCTCCTCTTTATTTTTTATGTCCTTGCCTGCTGACGTCAGCAACCCTCTTTGCCTATACATGGCAACGTGGACATGGGCTGTAGCAAAAACATACCTGCTATCCGTGTAAATATTGATGGACTGCCCTTCAGCAATCTAAAGGGCCTGAGTCAGGGCAATTAATTCAGCTTTTTGAGCTCACTTACCTTCCTGCAGGCTGTCAGCCCACACATCTCGCTTACCATCTACCAGTGCAGCCCCTGCCATCCTCTTACTTTACACTAGGAAACTGCTTCTGTCTTGGAACACCTGGCCATGGCTGGTCACGTAGATCACTTTGAATCCCAATTTCCTCTGCAAGAATGTTTGCACAGCAGTGTCCGGGTGAGGAGTTGTCCGTTTCAGGCAGAAAGGTGGCAGGATTGAGAATAGCAAGAGGAGCAAACATGACCCCTTCAGTCAGGAGCAGACTCTGGTAGTGAGTCATCCAGGCATTTGCAATCCAGAGGTCTGGGGGCTGACAAATAGTGCTTTCAAGAGAGTGAGGGGCTTCCACAGTTATTTGCTGTCCCAGAGTTAATTTGTCAGCATCCTAAATGAGTAGTGCTACTGCAGCAACAGCCTTTAAAAATGTGGGCCATCTCCTGGCAACTGGGTCCAGCTCCTTAGACAAATATGCTACCAGCCTCTTCCAGGGCCCAAGAGCCTGAGTAAGAACTCCTCTGGCCCCCATGCCCTCTCATCAACATAGAGGATGCAGGGTTTGGTTAGATCTGGCAGTGCCAAGGCTGGAACAGTCAGCAGGGCCTCCATTATATTTTCAAAGGCTTTCTGATGTTCTGATGTCCATCTGAATTCTCCACTTTTCTTGGTCAAGGGGTACAGGAGGGTGGCCAGTGTTGCAAACCCAGGTTTCCAAAGTCTGCAGAACCCAGCAGTGCCTAAGAATTCTCTCACCTGTCTTGGAGTAGCCAGTGTTGGTATTTGAGTCACAGTCCTTTTTCTAGCCTCTGTCAGCCACTGTTTTAAATCCTGGAGAGTATATCCCAAGTAGACTACTTCTATGTGACATAGCTGGGCTTTTTTTAGCAGAAGCACATTAACCCAACTCACCCAATTCGGCTAGCAATCTCTTGGTCCCCTGCCAGAATTCTCTCTCCCTGGCTGCAGCAAGGAGCAAGTCATCAGCACACTAAAGCAGAGTTATCTGGCAGTTTTCAGCTCAGAAGGAGGCTAAATCTCGATGTAGAGACTTATGAAAAAAGGGTGAGGGAGTTTTTGAACCCCTGGGGTAACCGCTTCAAGGTCAATTGTCCCATTTGTCCCATGTCAAGATCTCTCCACTCAAAGGCGAATATGGGCTGGCTGGAGGGATGTAACTTCAGGCAAAAGAAAGCATTTTTTTAAATCAAGTACTGTGTATCATTTTTGCTTTGGAGGGAGTGAGCTGAGGAGGTTATAGAGATTAGGAACAGCTGGGTAAAAGTCTTGAACCCTCTTATTGACCTCTCTCAGGTCTTGGGCTGGTCGATAGTCACTGGTGCCAGGTTTCTTTGCCAGCAGTAGAGGAGTATTCCAGGGTGACTGGAAAGGTACCAAAATACCTAATTGTAATAGTCTCTGAATATGTGGCCTGATTCTATCTCTTACTCCATGGCTCATCGGGTATTGTTGCACTCCTATAGGGGTTGCACCGCTTTTCAGTCCCACAACCACAGGACTCTGACAGCCATTCCCATTCCTCCAGTCTCTGCCCATGCTCTAGGGAAAGCACTCAACCAATTTTTAGGTCTAGCACCTCCGTTTGCTTTATGCCTTTGTGGAATCAGTATTCTTCCTCAAGCTGCAGGGCTAAGACTACGGAGGTGTGAGATTCCCAACTTACTCTCTGCCCTTCTTGGATAAATCTAATGTAAGCAACTATTTAGTCAGAAGATCTCTTCCTAGAAGCGGTGTGGGACACTCAGGAATGACCAAGAAGGAATGACTCACTTGGCCTTTACCCACATCTACTGTGCGCGCAGTGGTCAAGGGGTATTGTTTCTGACCGGTGGCTCCAATCACTATGGTTCTTTTATTTTTTAATTTTCCCAGTGGATATTTCAACAAACAATGCTCTGCCCCTGTGTCAATTAAAAAGTCCATGAGGGTCCCCTCCACCATCAGGTTTACCCTAGGCTCGGGGTGCCCCCTCCCCTATTCATCATTTTTCAGAGGTAGGTCCTTAGGGACGCTTCCATTCTTTGGGCATTCCTGTACCCAATGTCCTTTTTCATTGCAATAGGCACATTGGTCCTTCTCTAAAATCTTCTGGGCATACCTTCTTCCTTCAGGTCTGGGTTCATTGTTGCCCAGGTAACCTGTCTGTCTATTATCTGGCTTGTTTCTCCCTTTACGTTCCCCTACTACTGGGGCCATAATTCTGCTTAAATTCCTCTCCTGTCTTCTTTCCCTCTTATTCTCCCTCTCTTCTTCTTCTCACTTTTCCCTCTCTCTCTTCTCTTCCTCTGTTTTTCTCTTGTGATATACCTTTTCTGCCTCCTTAACTAAATCTTGTAAAGCCATGACATGTAATCTTCAAAAGCCATAGAAACCGCGACTTGTTGACCATCAGAGGTAAGGTTAAAAGGAGTATAGTATCTATATGCTTCTATCAATCTTTCTAGAAAAACAGATGGGGGCTCTGTAGTGCCCTGCATCACTTCTCTTACCTTAGACAAATTGGTGGGGTTTCTCATTGCTCCCTTTAAGACTAGATCCTGGCCGGTAAACTGTCAACCTCAGCCTATCTTGAGCCATGTTGTAGTTCTAATCTGTCCAGTCAAGAGGGAATGCAGCATTCCAATTGTACAGATCAGCCGATGAGAAAGGCCAATATTGAAGGGTCTGCAGAGACTGCCTGTCTGTGGGTGGTTTGCCCACAGCTAGTAAAGGAAAAGGCAAAAGTAGTGTCAGGTGCTTCATCTGCTGGGGGACTCTGGGCTTGTCGGCTCCGGGACCCAGCTGCAGGTACTCGGTCCTCAGACTGTGCCTTTAGCAAACTTAGAGCCGGGTGCAGGGACCTGGGGAGTGGGAGCGGCTTGAGCAGTAGGCCTGCATGCCTTTTCGCCGCCAGCTCAGAAATCGCACTGGTTCAGGCAGGGTCTGCACTATCACCACTGCTGCCACCATCACCACTGTGCTTACTGCTTCTTAGGGCAGAAAGCGAGGGCACTGTGTTGACCCACCCATGTGCATGGGAACAGCTGGGGGAGAGCTCTGAGAGGCATGCGGGAATCCATGGTTTGATTTATGGTGGTTGATTCTGAAAGGCTGTTGATCCAAGTAGGACCCAGGTCCGCTCTGAAAAACAATGGCTTTAACTTCAACGATAAGCTTCAAAACAAAAGTCCCCTTTAGTGACCATTTTACATTAAAAGTAGGGCATTCGGAGGCTCAAGAAAGTCTGCCTAGGTCCCTTCTTAATTTCTACTAAAAAATTATGGGTCTTGATCCAATTTCAGTCCAGTGGCCTAAAGTCAAACTTCGGGGGGGGGGGGGCATTACAGTCTGTCCAATATCATGGAAAACAGACACAAAACACACACAACCACTGACAAATACCTGAAAACAGACACAAAAAACAAATACACACTGACAAATGCCCATCTTCTAACGTACAAACAAAATCAACTCAGAAATGCAGAAGGTCAGGAAAGTGCAATACCCGCTCCAGACGGAATCTTGGAGTCATCGCCCTCACTCACAGTGTCCCTCAGAGCAAGCAAAATCCGTTGATTCCAGCATGTCTGCTGTTCACACTCAGTGCCTAACCCCAAGGCAAAGTCACTGTTTCTCACAAAACGTAGTTACTGCAAGTTTCAGGACTAAAACTCGCCGGCTCACAGAAATATTTTTAGACAAAAAAATTTCACCGCCAAGTGGGTTTTTGGAGATGTGGGTGGTCATGCTGATCCAAGGCAAGCCCCAAAATAAAAGACTCCGAGAAGAGCCCCTTGCTCAGGCCTCTGGATTTTATCAGACACCCAAGAACTCACGACAGACCAAGATTGATGTAAACCACATGAGGCTTTATACAAGGGAAAGTCAGAGCTCTGGGGACAACTCAGATCCCATGTAGGGGTAGAGGAGTCGACCACGAGGGGAAAGAGGTTCCAGATTTTATAGGCCATCACGGGGAAAGGAGAAGGTGGGGAGTCGGGGATTTCCAGATCTAAAAAAATGTCTATTCTAAGGATATGGGTATGGGAGGGGTATAAGGAAAGAGTCTGGTGCAGGTGTAGCAACTCCGGATTAGCCGGGATATGGTTGCTGGGGAGATTTTCTGACTCTTTCTCAGCAACCAATATCACAAACAGCTGGGCCCACATACTATGAAGGAGAAGCACTAGATGGATCAATTGCTGTGACTTCAGTTGCAAGCCCTAGACCCTGGGGGTAGTATAAAAATAGGCTCACCTTAGCCGAAATTTCAGGGTTAGGGAAATATATAGGAGATATGCCTACTTCTCATAGACACCTCTGCAATCATACCTGGACTATTCCAGTTTCTATGACCTGGTAATTATTATTGGGGGGTTGTAGCACCAGATTGACCCCATGTGTTGCTACAGCTGTCTTTGTCCAGTCAAGAGATTGTTGTGCAGTAACACAATTAGTCCCTAGGTGTGGGGAGCCGTGAGCAATTGCCATCATGAGCTCCTCTGTACCTAACTGGTAAACAAGTAATGTGCGCAGATGCAAGAGTAAATTTGTGCCAAGTCACTGCCCATCCTGGGGCGTAGTAGTGGGGTGATGAGTGAGCAGCTAATCAGGAGCTGACACATCACATAGAGGGGTATATAAGCAGCATCATTTTCCTTGTTCGTTGTTCTTCTTTCACCTGTGCGATCAATGCTCTCCCAATAAACGTGTGCAGAAGGATCCAGTCAGGCGAAAAGTATTTCATTAACATTTGCAAAAAAAAAAATTATATATCGTGTTGTATTACCAACCAAGAACAGAATCTCCAGTAACTAATGATAATTAGAATGCAAATTCTGAAGAAGTGATTGGATATACACTGTAATATGTTCAAACTTATTATTATTTACTTCTTAGTGTATTTCAATGAAAGTATAATTGATTTTATAGCAAGTAATCTATATTAATATTTTGCATATGATGTATATTCCAAACAATAATTCTATATGATTAATCTTTAATTTTAATGGTTTTCTTGGAGGGTATAGTGGTGGGTCAAACTCTCATTGTCATGCCTGTAGGTCAAAAGATGAGCCATCAAACTCTAACATCTGCATTCTTACTTTTTAAAACTTTAATTTCTTTATAGATTTCCAGTACAAAATCTTCTGGGAAAATTTGAAGGTACATTTTTGGATATATAATTTTTTAAAACTATATAGTATTAGCATAGTTTCTATATTAGGAAATATTAGTTAATATACTGTATGACATCATAGTGAATTATACTTTTTATATGTGGTGTTTTGTAACTATTTTTATTTTATTTATTTATTTATTTATTTTTACTAGATATTATCTTTCTTTACATTTCAAATATTAGTCCTTTCTTTGTTTCACCCCAGATAATCCCTATTCCATTTACCCTCTCTGTGTTTCTACGAGGGCCTTCCTCCATCCACCCATTTTACCCTCCCCACCCTGGTACATGCTTACACTGGGGAATCAACCCTTCACAGGATCAAGAACCTCTCCTCCCACTGATGTCTGACAAGGTCATACTCTGCTATATATGCAGCTGGAACCATGGGTTGGTGCTTAGTCCCTGGGTGCTCTGGACTGTCTGGTTGGTTCATATTGTTGTTCTTCCTATAAGGTTGCAAACCCATTCAGCTCCTTCAGTTCTTCCTGTAACTCGTCTACTGGGGATGCCATGATCAGTCTGATAGTTGTCTGTGAGCATCAGCCTCTTTTCTTGCCAAGAAATGGCTGAGCTTCTCAGGAGATAGACATATTTGGCTCCTGTCAGCAAACACGTGTTGGTATCCACAACAGTGACTGGGTTTGGTGTCTGTATATGGGATGGATCCACAGGTTGGGCAGACAATGGATAGTTATTTCTTCAGTCTCTGCTCTGCACTTTGTCTCCATATTTTTTCCAAGGAGTATTGTGTTCCCCATTCTAAGAGGGATTGAAACACCCACACTCTCATCTTCTTTCTGCTTGACCTTCATGTGGTCTGTGAATTACATTTTGGATATTCTGAATTTTTAGAATAATATCCCTTCAATAGTGAGTGTGTGCCATGTTTGTAATTTTGGGAATGGGTTACCTCACACAGGATGATATATTTTATATCCTTCCATTTGCCTGTGTATTTAATGAAGTCATTGTCTTTTTGTCATTAGCATATATTTTTATCTCTATTGCTCTATTCTACAGCTTGAGGTCGAGGATGATTCCCCCTGAAGTTCTTTTATTGTTGAGAATAGTTTTTTCGTATCCTGGATTTTTTTTTATTCCAGATGATTTTGTAAATTGTTCTTTCTATCTTTATGAATAATGGAGTTTGAATTTTGATTGAGATTTCACTGAATGTATAGATTGCTTTTAGCAAGATGACCATTTTTTACTGAATTAATCGTGCCAATCTATGAGCATGGGAGGTCTTTCCATCTTCTGAGATTTTCAATTTCTTTCTTCAGAGACTTGAAGTTCTTGTCACACAGATCTTTAACTTGCTTGGTGCGAGTAACAGAAAGGTATTTTCTACTTTAAGTAAATGTTAATAAGATTTTAAATTTTGTTTTACATTTGTTGTGGAAATTCAGAAGTTTTCCACAAAGATTTAAAAATGTACTTTATGGTTTATTATGTTTAACAGTATGGAAAAGAATCAGTTACATATACAGGCAGGCAATTTGTATATTTTAATTAAATTATGTTTTACATTAAGTCTTAACTGAGTCAATATAGGAAAAAAAATTAGACCTTCTATTTGGTAGAACAGAATAAAACCCTACTCTGAAATACAATTAATTTTCTAAAAAAGATTATCTATCTATCTATCTATCTATCTATCTATCTATCTATCTATCTATCTATCTATCTATTTATCTGTCTGTAAACTTTAATTTTGAAAATCTAAAACATGAAATAAAACTTCTCTGATAATCTCTTAGGAAAAAAAATCTGTAATAACTTCCCATTTGATGATTTTTACTGCTATTTTTCTTTTTATAGTATGAAAAGAACAATTTAATTTTTTTTGAGAGTTCTTTTCCTATTTGTATAAATTTGACTGCTTTCATTACTTTACTTTACAGGGACATGATCAACAACAAATTATATGAGCAGTATAAAAATATGTTTCAGAAGTTGGATGTGGGTGTACAGAAATTCAATAAAGAACAAGAAAAAACAGTGGTTGGTATAATAAATAACTTTATAAATAACCTCATATACCTATGTATTAATTAAGAATGGAGAAACCGGCCTTGTGTTTGACACATGAAACTATATTAAGTCTCATTATCTAACTATCCTTGGTTCTGTTTTAGTCCTATTGAATTGTAAATCAGAGAGGTATGGTTACATACTATACCAATGAATACCACTAAGAATTTTAATGGAGACGAGATCATAAATTTCCAAGAGGCAGACATTTGCTGAGAGATGAAGAGAGGATTACCAGTTTTTACAATATGTCAGCCTCAGGTATAGTTGAAAGATAGACAAAGATTACTTACTGTTGTCATCTGGACTCTGTCGTTTATTTTAGAAAACCAACTCAAACTAGCAAATTAGTTTTTACAATCCTAAACTTAGTCCCTATTTAGAAAAAAAAAAAAAAAGTGTATGGAAACAACTTTCCTAACAACCCTGGCAAAACACTCCTGTGGAAGAATATCACCAAACTATTTTAGATCATCTCCCCATTAATATAACAATCACTGTAGTCATCAAATGGTTTCCAAGTAAGATCTGAGGCAATTCCCATATTAACCATTTCTTTTTTAATTTGGTTGGTTAATTGTTTGGGGGGGTATTCAATTTGAAATGAACACGAGATCATTTCCTGCCTGTGAACAACGTGGAGGGTGCTGCCATTATGAGTCAGTTCAGGAAAGAGATAGGGACTACAGATAAAAATTAAATAAATACTGCAAATGAAGGCCATTTTTAAACCTTTCATAGCATGGCAAAAAACACTATAGTCATTTACAGACCAAAAGCTAGAACCTCTTTGTAGTGTGGGCATTGCGCTTACCAGCCTAGTCTCAGTATACTACCTTACTTGGAAATTATCATTAAAAAGTACACTGAATATTTTGTCTTTAGATCTCTAAAAACCTCAGAAATACTTATCAAAATAACAGACTACAATAAATTCAACAGAATAAGTTTCATTTTATTTCAACAAAATTTAGGCTTTTTATAATATTAAATATTTGTTATGAGTAATTCTAGCTCATTTGGTCAAAAATATATATGTTTTGAGGAAAATAATTCTAAAAACTTAAAATTTATGTTTTGTAGTATTATGTATAACATTGGCAAATTAGATAAGACATGCTCATTCATGTTAAACTCATAAATCTACTCTTATTTACTGAATCTTTTAAAAATCAGAAACCACCCTAGGCAAGATCTTAAACTACTGTTCTCCTGTATGGAATGACATTTTTAGCAGATATTTAAATGTATTAACTGATCTACTAATGAGTAGAAATCTGAAAGACCAGAATCTCTGTTACCTTTCACATAATGACTATTCAATATAAACTATGACTACAATTAGAAAAATACCGAAATCCTAAAGTCAAATCCTCACCTCTTTTATCAGTCATAGAAAATCTTTTAATAGCTATGGTACTGTAATCTGTAATCCCAACACTTAGCAGTTGAATGCAGAAGGATCAAGGCCTTTGACTGTCCATAGCTACATAGTGAGTATGAGTTCAGCATGAGTAATGTAGGACTGTCTCAAATAAACATGTCCTCTACAAATTAAACAGAAATATAATGTTAGTATAAAGATATAAAAATAGTAAATATTTCTGTCACTTCAGTAGGAAAATGTT
Source organism: Mus musculus (assembly GCF_000001635.26). Classification (NCBI taxonomy): domain Eukaryota; kingdom Metazoa; phylum Chordata; class Mammalia; order Rodentia; family Muridae; genus Mus; species Mus musculus. Next base: position 30,441,080 of record NC_000087.7, on the reverse strand, counting down.
GACCACAAATACTAAAATAAATGTACAATTGGAAATTTTTTACTATATTTTTGAAGTGAAAACTATTGAAATCTTGATATCCATAGAATTCCCTGTTTAGAACATTATCCTGACAGCATATAGCCTAGAACTGGTAATAAGCAAGGCTTGGAGAATCACAGGAGTTGCCTTGCCCAGACTTTAGAGATGGCAGCAAATAACTATAAGAATCACCTCTTATTTTAGACTGAGGCAGTGCAATTGATGATGGCATGTTCCAATATAATAATAGAAAAACAAACAAACAAAAAAACAAACAAACAAAAAAAAACAACTATTTTTAATGCTTCAGATCTTGGCAGGGCCATTCTAGCCCCATCGTTTGACAAAAGCACAACACACCTCAGAAAATTGTTTTGATGACATCAACAACTGTCAGACTTAAAATCTATCAATGTGCTTCAAACTTCTCTCATCGTCTGCGGTTATACATGGTGATATTTATGAGACCTCTAAATGATCCCTAGGATTAGGAGCATAGTGTGTAGAGTTGGGAGTGGATATATAGACTGGAGAGATAAAATGGGAAGCATGGTGATCCTTGGATTGCCTGTGCCACATACCTTTGCAGTTGTGGTAATAGATTCAGTGCAGATTGCCAATACCTTCTAGGAGCACTACCCTAGAACACAGTACAGTGCTTTCTTTCCTTTTTCAGGTCTTTTGCCTGTGTCAGGGAATGAAGCTTGGATACTACTGGTTGGTGTGTGGAAAATAACAATCATTGGATCAGTTCAAAGCTATGGGAGCTGCCAGTTAATAGGCTAAGCTTCAGACCACATCCTTCCAATGGATAACTAGGGTCCAGTCTAGATGAATTTCTGGATCCCCAGGATACATGAATAGCATGCAGTATTCTAGAGTAGTATCCAGCTTAATGATACTTCTGTTGATCTTGTGTCTTTCCCTCTTCTGTATCCCCCAAGCTCATCCCACTTTATTGGCATGACTCACAAATGAGAATTTGTGTATTAACATGTAGTATATGAGAGGAGTTTTCTGAATAGAAATGAAATATTTAGTCATGGCAAACACAACTATGGAAATGGAAACCATCCAGAGGCAAATTTTGGAAAATTAACATAGTCTGTGAAAGAA